>NC_061107.1:112489303-112601803 GCF_015104395.2 Macrobrachium nipponense
TTTAGAATCTACGAAAACAAATAATTTTTTAACTGCCTGAGAGAGAGAGAGAGAGAGAGAGAGAGAGAGAGAGAGAGAGAGAGAGAGAGAGAGAGAGAGAGAGAGCATGTATGCTTCGGAATATTTCTTCTGACGGTTCAGGCCTATGCCATTAAAAGGAATTGATTATACCACCACTCAGGAAACGTTTATAAACAAGACCACATTCAGATGCTTGATCAGTCAAAACGAAGGCAACGCAAGCGTAATCAAGTAAAGCAACACCAGCAACTTCTCAGTATGACTTCTCGACGAGGTGGTGAGCACACATGAGATGACAGCATCACTATCATCATCATCATCAGCGGCTGCAGCAGCAGCAGCAGCAGCAGCAGCACCAACAACAGAATCAGCATCCTGAGGGCAATGCCCACTTCTGACCCCTTGCCACGCTTGCCCCCATCTGCTACTCTCAACCTTTCTCACCATTCTTGCAGTTTTCTCTTCACCCTCCTCTTGTTTCTCACTTGCAGACAATGGATGCCTTGTCGCTATTTATATTTATTTCTACAGTTTATGCATTTGCACATGTAATGTCAACTCTCACAACTGACAAGAAAAAGGGATGTACATTTCTTTTTAGTCTTTTTTTTTCTAACTGATCCTCGCTTAAATAAATAATGTTCGAAAATATCGCAGGTGGTTAACGGGTAAGCCTCTTGCCGACAATACTGCGTAATTTAACCCGCTATCTCGATGTAAGATTAATACGCAAAAGCTACTGGTCGTTTATCACTATAATTTGGTATTTCATGACAAATATCTTACAAATTCGTCATATGGACAAAACATTTTCTCAGTGTTTCATATATGTAAAGCATTTTCCATAATCAACCTTTATAAAAAATATTTTACAAAATCAGTTCCTAAATATTAATATTTAAATAAATTTATGACATATTTTGGCAATCAAGCTTGATCACCTAACGAGACGGAAGTCCACTCCTATTCAATTACCAAAAGAACTTGGAGGGAGAGGTCTGCAATTACTGACAGTAACTAACACGAAAGAACTCATACAACAACAATGTTATCTTTACACAGAAAATTAATATAAGAGAGATACATTTTTCTCTCTCGAAGATATCTGCCAACTTCACTCTCAGACTTCCTCTGTAAATTGTCTATCAGAACCTTTATTATTTTATACCAAATGCGTCATTGGCATTTTGGAAAGATGTGGCATCATGGATTATAGAATTTTGGCCAAAAGGTCAAGGGCTGGGGTCTATGAGGTCACTCAGCACTGATTTGGAAAATGACAGTAAAAAGGTTTGAAAGGTGTACCAGGAGGAAAACCTCGCAGTTGCACTATAAACAATTGTTAGGAGAGGGTGGAGAGTAGGATGGAAGGGGAAAACAAATGGAGGTACAGTGAAAGGAAAGAAAAGGTTGCAGCTAGGGGGCGAAGGGACGCTGCAAAGAACCTCAAGTAATGCCTACAGTGCACCGCATGAAATGCACCAACTGGAAAGATGTGAACCTCTATCATTGTTTTACAGACAAACGCAATTAATGCCAAGGAAAATTGTATAAAACAATAGCTTCAACAAAGCAGTACAAAGTTAATTACCGCAGCAACTTGACTAATAACAAAGACACTGACAGACATTCAGCATAACTTGTGTGAGGAGATCAAGGCACAGGGCAAATCAATCCTTCTTAATCAACCAAGCTTGACTCAACTAAGGGAAACACCGACAACAGAAACCTCACAAACGTTCACCAAAAATTCATAGAAATTTAACTGTGACTACACATTAAGAGATCAACGTTCCCGCAATTTTAATCTGCAATATTAGTTTGAAGCTCAGGAGCTCACTGATGTATCCCTAACCTCTAAACTGAGTGTTCAGGCTGTAGCTCATTTCATTTGTATTTTAAAGACAATGGTTGGACCTCCGCATTCGCATCTTCCCAAAAGCCTCCACGGAAAAAAAAGAGGAGGTTGGCGAAGAAGACAATGGACGAATCTCAGGCCTCAGATTTAAACCATGTGGATACGGAACACTTTTAAGGGTGGAAAATGAAACCCAATGGGAAAACTCTTTGGGATGGAGCTGATATCTGAGGCAACCATCACCGCAAGTCGACCGTGAAGATGATTAAGAAGAATGAAATGACATAATGATAGCTACGAGAGAAAAAAAAAGAAAACGAAAAAAGTACTCAATTAACCTGTATGAATTATAAAAAGAAAATGAAGTCCATTGTAAAAAAAAAAACTATATATTTGGTAATTTTTTGCGGCATCCAATAATTTTCCTGAGCAAAGCTTTATAACGGAGCGTATTCAAATAGAACGAAGCATGAACGCTTTTATCACAATCATGGTTCACCAACTGAGAATTTCTCTATATCTAGTGGTTGATTGATAGGAGGCAAGTCAGCATAGTAAGACACAACTGAACGTTTTTCCAAGACTCAAATGACCCATTTAGTATAAAATACATATATCAATACATATCCCGATGTGACTCTCCAAACTGACCAGCGTAAGGAAATTCGCTCCACTTAGCCGACCACATTAAAATGTATCCTAGAGCGTTTTAAAAGTCAGTATTACAATACAAAACCAGTCTATGTTGCTCCGTGATATTTTTCGTTTTCTCTTCAATAATTGCATACAATCACTGTCTTCAACATTATACCCAGTGCTAAGCAGAACCTGGAGATTACAAAACCATAAAAAGGCATTTTTTTTGCTTCTATTAAACAAACTGTAACGTTCAAATATTGACTTGAAAACCATTATCATTATTAATAACATTTTACTTGTAATTCGTTCCCAAATGGTAGTCTTAAGAACACCATCATTATCGACAACTCTTACGCTGCACTATACCGCAAATTTTTTCAAGGAAAATTTCAGGGTCCACTCTAAACAACTTAGCCAGTTTTACATGCCATTACTTCTATCATTTTTCTGTGTAGCGTAACCGAGTTTCCTTGAGACAACAGCAGCATACTGCAACTGATACTTAATAATGACTCATGTAGAAGTTGCAATTGCACTTAAAAAAAAATCTGCGCTTAGCTGTCATTCATCGAACTAATGAAAGATGAAAAAATAGCGGAGAAAACAAGAAACTGTATGGTGGTAACATTTGTAAAAGGCATAATAATATGCATTTACGTATACAGACAAATTAGCTAAAATATAAACACACGCTCGCCAAGATAAAAAAAAAAAAAATGCATACAAGACTGGTTGATAAGTTTCTACTCTGCATATTTTTTTCCCCAAACTGCGTAAAATAGTCATCGATAAAAACTCCAAACCTTCAATAAAAGAAAGCATCGACGCCATCTGGTAAACGAGAGAGAGAGAGAGAGAGAGAGAGAGCCCTAAGGGTTGAGCCCTAGCAACCGCAAAATGAAAAACACCAAACAGACATTTTTAGCCCCACCCGCTACTTAAATTTTAAGCGTAATCGAGAGAGAGAGAGAGAGAGAGAGAGAGAGAGAGAGAGAGAGAGAGAGAGAGAGGTGTTGAATCCCGGTCATGTGGCAAGCGAAGAGGCAGACTTCAATTATGCCTAGGGTTCTTTTAAGGGACGCCCAACATCGTTCGATTGGGGCTCCAAAACACATTAGCGAAGGGGGAAAAAATAAAAAAATAAAAAATTAAAAAAGGCCTCCTTGGGGCAACCGGTCATTCGACAACCCCTTTCCCAAATAACAAAGCGCTGTATCGTTTTATCCGCAAAACCCTTCAATGAAGCCTTACGGCTCTGGAAAAAAGAGAAACTGTATCTGCCATACGATATCACCAGTGGGGCAGAGGGACCCAACAGAAAAAGGGAAGCAACTGCTTTGAGACTTGAAGGTTCGCACAAGAGACAAAAACGTGACACTGGATGACAGTTTTATGAGTGATTTCATCACGTGAAATGACTGCGGATTTTTATACTGCATACCTTTAAACAAGGAACTATTTAATATCGAAGACTAACATCCAAATATACGCGAATTACCCACAGATTTATGTTTTAGAAGACTCATTTTTAAAAGTTCTTCATGAAGGCTAAATGACTCCAAGGCAACTCTGGCGGTAAGCCAAAAATTGCATCAGTGAGGACACTTATTATGTTCTAGAAACTGACATAACTCCTGGAAGGTTACGATAAGTAAATCTAACGAAATGTTAGCGATGACTCTTGCCGTCAGAAAGAATATGCATAAAACCATATGATTTAACTATTACTGAACCTCAACTTAACAGTTAATGCCAGGTTCATCTTCCAGGTCCCAAATCAAAGATAACTCTCTTCAGAAAAAAATAAAAACTTACCCAACTTCATCGTCCATATACATTCGCTGTTATACAGGCAAAAAGGAAATAATCTCCCAAAAAAAGCGATCCAGAGAGAAACAGGACTGTTTTCAGCTTCGTTCTTGGCCGTTTTCGCTTTTAGAAAAAGTTAACTCTCATCTCTTGAACTTCCATTCCCGAGGTATAAAAGCATTTTGAGACGATCTGCAGTCAGGAGTACCTGCAACCTAGTTTTTTTTTTTTATAAAGGAATCCCTGTTTGGCATTCTGGTCTTGGCCTGGCACTCACAACAGAGAGGAAAAAATGAATAATTAAAACGGGTAACAACGGTAAGAAAGACGGGACCAGATTATCAAATCTCTTAAAGCGATGTGGAAAAAGGAAATAGAACCCTTTTTATCGCCAGTCTGACATAAATTCACTGGACATCGGTTACGAGCCTGGAACAAGTGTACGACGATGTACCTGGTTCAAATGTCTCTTGGTAAATATATTAATAAAAAAAATATTGGTAAATAAATAAATAAAAAATAATGATAATAAATATAAAAAATGTGAAAAGAATAAAATGAATTCTAACTCCCCTACATAACGAGTGCATCTGAACGCATCTTCTGATTGGCTGTTGATAAGCCAATCACAAGGCTGAAAACTGTCTCCCGAGAGAGCTCTCATAGGCTGGATGTATGTTCCACCACTCCTCTTTCAAAAGACAACGTTCATTACCCTCAGTTTTATCAGCAGAAAAGGAGTGTTTCCTAATTCCATCACTAAACGTCTTCAAGCCAGTGATTTAAGAATTATGATGATATAAGAATTATGAAGAAAATCGTAATATATAATAAAAAGGAACCGTGAGAGGGATATAGGAGGACTAACTGTAGCGAAAGAAAAATCAATGCGATGAATAAATTTCCTCCATAAGGTATCAATATCTAAGTAACGATTTTTTTCATATAGAGATTTCCGCTATAGGATATGAAAGGGTGATGGGCATAATAAAAGGGACGATAATAAAGTCTTAATATTCTTTTTCCCCATAAGACTTCTTCTATTGAAGGTGTGATCATGATGATGACGTCATCGAGTGATCAAGTGAACAACACCTGACTACACGAAGATAAGAGACTAATATTCTTAATCTTTTGCTTGTTATTTTCATATTGATAGCCTTGCCTATAATTATTTTGGTAGCAATGTCTTCCATTACATTTAAGCAACGAAACTGTTGAAACACAAGATGACAAATGATGAATGCACAGGGATCTCATGTAAGGAATGAAAGAATATATTTAATATTAAGAATTTCATGTTTATTTCACTATAGATATTTTAGCATTAAGTTTACTGAAGTACGTAATTCTGAAATCATTACAATCCTTGGAATAATTGGCTTCAAGACGTCTAGTGATGAAATTCGGAAAAACTCCTTTTCTGCAAGTAAAACTGAGGTGTAAAGAAAGTTATCACTTTTGAAAGAGGTTGGAACATATATCCTGCCTCTGTGAACACTCCAGCGAGACTGAGAGTTTCCAGCCCTGTGATTGGTTTATCAACAGACAATCAGGAGCGTCGTAAGAGACTGACCTAGGCATAAGATGCACGGCTCATGTGAATCTACTATAGTAATATCCCAGAGGAAAAGGCTTAAAGATTTGGACAAGAATTTATAAATAAACAGAATTTTTCTAAAAACCGTCATCATGAGTTAGTTTACATATACATATATACATACATATATACATACATAATATATATATATAATATATATATATATATATATCTATATATATCTTGACAACCGAGTGGTTAGCTTGTCGACTGATGGCGTTAACTTACTGTCGAGTGTTCGAGTCATCAAGGTACTGAATCATTCATCAATTATAATTCCCTTCGGTGATATTCCAGAAGTAGAGCGAAATAAATATTGAAAGACGTTTGTAGCTCAACACACCACACGCACATACACATACACACACACATATATATATACATATATATATATATATATATATATATATATATATATATATATGTGTGTGTATATTATATATATGTATATATATATATATATATATATATATATATATATATATATATATATATATATTTACATAATATCATCCAAAGTGTTATGTGCACCAATCAAGCTGAACGTTCCTTAATAACTATCCGGACGACTTAACATTAACTAGGGCAGGGAAAAAAAATCTACGATAGCATTATTGTAATAAGAGAAAATGCCGAAACAAAAGCACCAAGCACCGTAACCTTAAGCATAACCCGTAATATGCCATCGGTTTCCAAAACACTTAATAACGATATAAACACAAAGAAACTTAATCGACGAGGAAGAGAGGAAAGAAAGTGTTGAGGTCATACTGCTAACGGCGATGCGTTGTACCAGAAAACTTCGTCTCCATTCCAAATAACTCACCTTGGCGAAGGTTTTCTTGCCGAGCCTTGGGGCACTGAACGAAATCGGTAAACAAACACAGATTGAAGCATTGAATCATTCCATCACAAAACGGCGTATGAGTTAACGAGACAGATAGCAGATTTTGAAAGAATCGAAATGCAAATCATCAAACACAACAAAACAAGCACACACACACACTTGAGAGGGAATAAAACCAGGTAAGGTAAGTTCACCCTAAGGCAGAGAGTGCGGGCGGGGGTTGCGGTATAATTTGGCGGGTAACCAGTATCGTTGACCGTTCCCGACGGGCTACGAGGTTGCCTTTTTTTATGTCAATTGCTCCCTTTTGGGCTCTTCGTTTATGAGAAAACCGTAGTATATGACTGCACTCTCTATATCTCTTTTTAGAAACTCACAACCATAACTGCACTGGTTTGTGCTTGAAGTCCACAAGAACAATTTTATATAGCGCTCAATAATTGTTCTAATCTTCTCATTCGAGGTGCGTTGATATCACGTAATGCGAAATGAATGACCTATTCAG
The DNA here is from genome assembly GCF_015104395.2 of Macrobrachium nipponense. NCBI lineage: Eukaryota > Metazoa > Arthropoda > Malacostraca > Decapoda > Palaemonidae > Macrobrachium > Macrobrachium nipponense. The sequence continues at coordinate 112,496,583 of NC_061107.1, forward strand.
TTATCTAACTGGAAAGACAGTGGCCTCGGTTGAAATGACCGAAACTCACGCTAACTCTCTCTCTCTCTCTCTCTCTCTCTCTCTTCTCTCTCTCTCTCTCTCTCCGTTTATTACGGCTTGTTTTTCTATTCTAACCGTTTTACCACCTCACGAAAGATGTATCCCCCTCGGCATTAGAAAAACGAGAAGAAAACATAAACTAATCAGCATGCGTTCAACTTCATTACAGATCACTAGCAACCTGTTCTAGTACTTTCAACTTTTTAAAGGTCTTGGTAATGTTCGCTGGAACTTCTGACGCACAGTACACCACTTGGACATCTTAAGTAAGCAGAGAATGTTTTCCTTTTTTAAGTGTTCCTAAGGCATTGTCTTCATATGGATCACGTTTCGTTCATTTGCATTTTCATGTCAAGTTCAAAAGGTCCCTGCCATTAGAAGTAAAAACGTAAAAAATTAATTAACGAAGTCTACTGCTGTACAACGAGGAGACGGGTAATTAAATAGATGCTTTACGTCTGTCTTTGAGTGTTTGTGATTCGCATGAGTTCTTGCACCTATTGCAAATACCGATTACTCCGAGCGCTTTGGTCGTCTCATCAACATAATGCTACGGCATATAATTCTTCATGAAGAAGTCTATAATCTTGCAAAGTACCTTACCCAGGAAACCATTAGTAGAAAAGGAAAATTGATTTTGGACTAGATTTCTATATAGTTCGGGGTGTTAAGCTGATCAACCTCCTCTTTCTCTCGATTTTCTTTCATCTTCTTGCCAGACAATTAACCCGGCCCTTCGAAGGATGGGGTTGGTGGGGGATGAGGGGTGGCATGGATGGATACAGTTGTGGTGCTGTACGACTGCTTACCTCGACACGCACACGCAACCTGGGGCAACTGGTCAGCCAGGCAGGCACTTTTGCCCCAGCTCTCTTACCGTTGCCTTTCTCTCTCTCTCTCTCTCTCTCTCTCTCTCTCTCTCTCTCTCTCCGCTTTCTAAAAATTTCACTATTCTTCCTTGAGTGACTGCACGTAAAGGCTTATGAGAGATGAGAAAATACACATAAATACAACAACAAATCTGCATAAAATTATATATATATATATATATATATATTATATATATAATATATAGGTAATAACCATTTCACACATACATACATACAACATATATATATATATATATATATATATATATATATATATATATATATATATATATATATATATATATATGTTGTATGAATGTATGTGTGTGTAATGGTTATTACCTATTTATATATAATTTTATGCGTATTTGTTGTTGTATTTATGTGTATTTTCTCATCCCTCTACATATATATATATATATATATATATATATATATATATATATATATATATATATATATATATATATATATATACACATAAAGGTACAAGCCACGAAGGATATTTTGATACATAAAGAACCATTTCAATGTAAATTCAGCATTTACAGGAAACCAACCAACAACTTAACTTATGTTCATTTCTATTCAGGCCACCATCTCAACATCAAAATATAAATTTTTTCTTCTATGTTTTTACGAGCATTGCGCATTGTCAGTCCCCAATATTTGGATCGAGAAATTGAATACATAAGAAAAATAGGGAAAGATTTATGTTATCCTTCGCATATATTAGATATTTGTTATAATAAAGCCCACAAAAAGTTTTATAGTGTAAGTAACACGGAGAAAGAAAATTCTAAGAACATTCTTAGTTTACCTTATTTTAACGGATTTGAAACCATTAAATCATTGTTAAAAGCCTTTAAGGTTAACCTTGTTTTCTCCTACAATAACACACTAAAAGGTATATTAATAAAAAATGGCCCCAGGGAAACCAACAACATAATATATAAAATTCCATGTATGGACTGCCCTTCTTTTTATCTCGGACAGTCAAGCAAGGGCTTAGAAGTAAGATTAAGCCAGCATAATATTCTGTAAAAACTGGGCAAACATCTAATGCAATATTCATTCATTTAAGTGAAAACAACCACCAAATAAATTGGATTGGTAATTCAGTAATGTTTGATCTCTTGTAGGCTGGCAAAGAAACACGAGCAAAAATATGTCTCTTTAATAAGAGATTACTGTACAAACTGACGGCTAAACAGAGACTAACGATATTCGTTACATACATATAAAGAAAAGTGTTTACAGAACTCTCACTTGTTTATTTACATTCAAAACCAATTACCATTACAATATAATTTCCGAACAACCCATTACATAACTAGTAAACAAATAAATATGGACATTTGGAGGTATATCACACACCTCCCCCTAAGACGTCTAGGGTGATAATATTATAATCCCTGCCATTTGAAAATCCTTCTTATTCATATGTATTTTTCTTCTATTTTACTTGTAGACGATGAGGTTCTTTCCTATGCTGCAAACTACGACGTGGAGCTGTTGTAGGCAAGATTGATTTGCTAATAACCTCAGCAGTAGAATTATCTTGTGACCTCCCCACATCCTTTGGTTGACAGGGAGTATTAGTTGCATCAAGGCTTGATCCATACATTGGTAGAAAAGGTCGATGTGGTCTCAGGAACTTTCGCTTTCTCCACAAAATGCGCCCACTGCCCATCTTTATGAGATAATCTCGCCTGGATCCAATGCCGACAACAACACCTGGGCGATTCCAAAGTCCTGTGATGTGATCTTGAACATCAACATAACTACCCATTTTCAAATGAGAAAGGGGTCTGGCAGTACTGTCGTATCATTGCTTCGCCTGACTTCGCAAATACTCTGCTTTAACATACATTCATCTGCTTTATTTTGCCACTCTTTGGCAAATGAGCGACGATGTGTTGGAATAAAAGACCTGAGGAGATGACCAAATAAAACTTGAGCTGGTGATCTGCCATCAGCACGAGGTGTATTCCTAAGCTCCAACATTCCACGGGCGAATTCATCCGCATCCAGGTTCCCATTCTCAGCCATAGTCATAATCAGCTTCTTGATAATTTTCACTGATGCTTCTGCATGTCCATTTGCCTTCGGATTATATGGCGAAGTAATGCGATGTTCTACTCCCCAGCGAGATAAAAAAAAGTCTCAAAGCTGATGAAGCAAACTGTGGTCCTCCATCAGTTTTCAACAAAACAGGAACACCAGTATCTGAAAATATAGCCCTCAGTGACCGTATTAGATTGGATGCAGAAGCTATACCCTGACACGAAGATACACAAGGCCATCCAGACAACCTGTCAATATAAACAAGACAAGTATGACCCATGACATGAAAATAATCCCCAGATATGGATTCAAAAACTCTACTTGGTAGATTTTCTTCTTGCCATAGAGGTATATCACACAAGTAATTGCAAGGTCAAAAGATGTCTTATCACGAAATCTTTTAGAATCTGCTTTAATATACAGACTATAATACAAATCAGTTGCCTTAGAGATATCTTCATTGTATATGTGTGTTTAATATGTATTGTGAATATGTATTGTGAATAATTTTTTGTTTACCAAAGTTCTGAATAGCTGTCACCCTATATTATCCTTTAATTGTCTTGTCCTTGTGTCTGAGCAGATTGACTTAATCTTTTTGTTTTTGTTTTTAATATTGTACCCATGTTTATGCTTGTTTGGAAAGGTTACTATTTCTCCAGGTGTGCCGAATTCTAGGAACTAATCTCCTTATAATCCCTATCTGTCAGTTATACGAGCTTTCTTGTACTGTCAATTCCTCATGTAAGTCAGTTTATCTGCTAAGTAAAGGACGTTGAACGTCGAAAGATCTTGCGGAAACTCTGTTGTTTACTTTTCCTTCATGGCTTATACCTTTATTTATGGATTTATCACGTTCCAAACTTTCGTGATTCAGTTATACATACGTATATATATATATATATATATATATATATATATATATATATATATATATTTATATATATATATATTATACCTTACAGACCTTACAGACCTTACATCTGTTCGGGTTGCCCCAGGTCCCTCAGTGTGAGGCACCTTCTAATGTCTTACCAGAGAGTTGCTAGTACATCTTCCGGTATATTTTTGCATCTTCCAATCTTGGATGGTCTGGGATGCAGTTTAGATATTTGTCGAGCTTATTCTTAAACACATCTACGCTCACTCCTGATATATTCCTCAGATGAGCTGGCAACGAGAGAGAGAGAGAGAGAGAGAGAGAGAGAGAGAGAGAGAGAGAGAGAGAGAGAGAAGGCTCCATTTTTCATGATAGGAATAGACTGCAGTTCCCTTCCTGCTACCTCATCGTATTGCGAATCTGCTAAACACGCTAAATTACGCCACCTCTTCCCGCAGTTGGAACTTACTGCCATCTTGTTCTGATTTATAGTATTACAACTTGATAAACTAACTTAGAAGACGCTTTATCCCTACTATTTTCACACTAATCTTATCACCGATAGTTCACGAACACTTCTAGATATTTCTCAAATTCCTTGGCTCTGGTCTGTACTTGATGGCAACAGCATCTCTCAGTATCCGGGGAGCAAAGGGGGAATGATAATGGTACTGCCAGCAACCTTGCCTATATAAACACATGAAACAAAAGTATAACACTTTCTGGATCAACCTCTCTGTTTTTTCATTAAGCAGTTGCTCTTAACTAGGGGTGGCTCTCAGTTACTCTTAACTAGGGGTGGCTCTACAGCGATAACAAGACGCTGGTCACTGCCACATTCTTTAACAGCTGAACTCTACATGGCCAACGTGTGCAGAAAAATTCCCCACTACACTGACTGCAACATACACCTGGATAGAGAGCTCATGTCAACCCACCATCCATACCTTGTGTCATTCACCTTTATCTTATATACACTTTAGCACTTCTTATATATCAATGCCCTCCTTGATACTTCTTCAGCCCATTTATCCTACTTCACCCTGCTAAACCCAATAACACACTGCTGTCCTTGGAACCCTATCCTGGCTTTGAACCAACTCCTCAACTACTCTTTCCCCCGCGTCTTTAACCATAACCCACCTTTCATCCATTTTCTCTTTATATGCTTTTTTTCACTTCCTGTTATCAACTCACTGGTCCCAATTTAATCTGATGCCGTCAGAACAGAATGCCCTTGGATTTCCCCCGAAAAATATTTACTGACAACTAAAAGGGTAAGGGTAAGGGAATATAGCATTTCATGAAAAAAAAAACATATACAAACAAACATATAAACGTGTTTGTGTTTGTATACATGTATAATGTTTTTTTCATATTCCTTTACCTTCCAGTTGTCAGCAAATAGTTTTCGGGGGGGGGGAGTCCAAAGGCCTTCTGTTCAGACAGAATCAGGAGGTTAGGAAGAGTTGATGGTAAGAATAGAAGTTATTGAAAATATATCTGATCATTTATATATATATATATATATATATATATATATATATATATATATATAAGGCAATATGTACAAACTTCCTGATTTATTCATACAACAAACAGACAGGCATGTCAATAGCTCTTGCAAGCGGAAATGTAGCACCTGACATCATACAAACAGAAACAGATTAAACACAATCACTTGTTAGTTGGCAGACGGCAATATACATATGAATTGATACACAATACAGGATTGAAGTTGAGGTACACATGGCTAATAAGCTGAAATTACAGTGCTTACAATGATGACGATACATTTAAAATGACAATACTAATAAAGGAGACATATGTATAAAAGATGCGTGACGTATGCTGTTTCTTGTGTCCACGTGTTGGGGGCACTGAGTTGTTGTTGTGAGCTTAACTGGCCAGAGTGATGAAGGTGTGTGGGTCCACATGGTGACCCTACAGGACTTCATCCCTTGGAGAGGCCTATGGCAGTAAGTCGGTGTTTGGTATGTATGCTGGCTTTAGACGATCAATGGAAACCCGTTGTTCTGCCAACTACTGCCAGCTGGTAGGCCTTACATTATATCTGGATGATGCGTTCTGCAGCTCACTAGGGACATACACCTTTCTGGTCACGAGGTAGGTTGTCTTGGCTGGCATTATCTGTTCTACTGCTTTTTGGATGTTGGATGGTGATGTTGAGCTCATTTGATCTTGAAATACATCTGCTGGCAATGTTAGTGCTTGGCCATGCTGGAGATGTGTTGGATGCTGCGTGCCATGTCATTCTTAGGCCCAGTAAGACCAACAGTGACTCCTTCTCCAGCTCCCACCTTGAAATCTGGCGATGAGGGATGCTTTTAGCAAATGGCGTAGCCTTTCGATGATGCCATTAGCTTCTGGATTGTTGGCAGTCGTGTGTCTCATCTTTGTCCACAAACTGTCTTTGAGGACCTTCCACAGGACAGATGTGAAGTTGGTTCCAGTCGCTCATGATGATCAATGGGACTCCGCGCCTTCTGACCAATCCAATGAGGGCTTTCACACTTCTTTTTGCCACCTGTTGCTATGTTGGTATTGCTTCAGACCACCTGCTATTTCTGTCTATGATGGTGAACAGGTATCTGTACCCATTGCAGGAGGGTAGAGGTCCCACTGTGTCAACATGGATGTGGGCAAGTCGACGGTGTGTTTTGTGCAACTCCCCCATTCCACTCTTATTGTGTCTTGAGATTTTTTACATTTAACATGGGATGCATTCTCTTGTCCAGTTTTTTTTAAACCATTTCCATTCCCCACCAGATGTACTGCTCCGTTATGATTCAAACGGTTGGCCGGCCTGATGGGTGGACAGGTTGTAGGCGAGTGTGAAGGCCTTTCTTCTGAGGCTTTTTGACAGGTAGGGGCATGGGCATCCGGTACACGTTTTGCAGGTGATAGTGGTCTCTCTACTGTTGATTGACAGGTTGCTCCAAGTAAGGGTGGGGTTGTCCCACCACAGCCACTGTAGGTAGTGTTCTCACTTTGGGCTTCTGCTATTTTGGCTATCCTGAGCTGGATGGTTTTGATGCAGTTTCTTGATAGTGTGTCTGCCAAGGTGTTTGCTGAAGCTTTCAAGTATTTGATAGTGCAAGTGTATTCTGCTATTGCTGACAGGCGCCATTATTGCTGTGCTAACCATGCGCTTGCTGACTTAGTGAAGGCGTGTACCAAAGGTTGATGGTCTGTTTGCACAATGAACTGTCACTCCTTGAGCATGTGGCTCATAATTTTAGCAGTTGTTGATTAGTCCTGAAAATTCTTGTACTGCTTTAATTGTTGTTGGTTTTGGGAAGTCAGTGATGGCTTTTGCTTTTTCTAGTAGGGGTTTACTGCCCTCTGGTCTTACTTTTGCCCATTCACATTTGCTTTCCCTTACTACGAGTCCATTTTCTTTGAGTATTTGTAGTACTTTTTTGACATCTTTGAGATGCTGCTTGAGGTCAAGGGTAAACATATGGATATCGTCAACATAGGCCACGCAGATTGGAAGGTTACCAAGCAGTTCGTCCATGTCTTTGGAAGGTTGCCCCTGTGTTGCAAAGGCCAAACAGCTGTGGGACTTGGAAGTATCCCTTCAGTAGATGTATTTTGGTGAAGATTTTTGCAGGTATCTATATGCTTCATTTTGACATTTACTCGATGATAGTCTCCGCATGGGCACCATGTCCTATCAGGCTTTGGTACCACATAGAGAGGGGGATGCCCATGGGATTGGGGATTTTAGGCTTATTCCTGCTTTCTCCATCTCCTTGAACAGTTGTTAGGAGTAGCTTAGCTTCTCTGGGGTTAAATGTCTGAAGCCTAAGTGGATTGGGGTCCTTCAGTTTTATATATGGTGCTGGATGTTACATTTTGCTGGTTTGGTTAAGTAGTGCTGTGGGTCGTCCTTGAAGACCTATCAGTATTCTTGTAGAAGTTATCGTATTTCTGGTGGTGGGGGGCTATGCGATTGGGCATATTTGTTGTCTCTGCTGCTTTGGTGATGATGAGGTGGCGGTTCATCTGCTTGGCTGTTGACAGGATGATGTCTGAGTTGTTCTCAGTTGTGTGCTGTTAGGAGGTCTGCTCATAACAGTGCTATTGTCACTTCTGCCATGATGAAGGTCTAACTGCAGTCTTTCCTGTTGAATAATGCGTTCATGTCCCGCCTTCTGTAAATTTTGAGTGGTGCTTTCATTGGTGGTAGTTATGTGGAGGTTGGTGAGTGGAGCGGGGTTGAGTCGTACATTCAGACTGGCTGGTACAAATGACCTGCATGCTCCCGTGTCAACAAGAAATCCTGTGTCTGACCTTTCATCCTTGATGAAGAAGCATGTGGAGACTCTTCATTCATACCTGAAAGAAAGACAGCAGGCACAGTCTCCCCACGTAGTTGAGTAATTTCTTGGCTCTGAGGGTGGGTGGCATGCTAAAGGTTGACTTCAGCTGGTCCTTCAAAATTTCCTAAGTGACAGGGGTTCTAAATTTTGCAAGCAATCCTGCAACTGCTTGAAGACGTTGTCCAGCAGAAATTCAAGGATGGCATCTGCTTTGAGTGTTGAGAAGGTGAATTTCTGCGATTGAATGAGTGCTTCTGCCACGAAAAACCAAGATCCTGGGTTGTAGGGCGTGAATGGAGGTAGACATGGAGGCAGCAGCGAGGGTCTAGCTGGAGAGCCTGGCATCCTTGGTGTTAGCTGGGTCAGTCATCTACGTGGTGATCAATGTAGTGAAGGTGTAAGTAACAGGCAGCACGAGCGGAAATGTAGTGCCTGACATCAGGCGAACAGAATTAGAAATTAGACACAATCACTTGTGTTTGTTGACAGATAGAAATATACATATGAACTGATGCACAATACAGGACTGAAGTTAAGGTAGTACATATCGCTGAAAAGCTGACATTGCAAGGCGTGTGATGTTGAGGATACATTTAATATGAAAATAACAATAAATGGGATATTTGTATAAAAAAAAGCATTAGGTATCTGTGTTTCTTGTGTCCAAGTGAGATTAAATGGCCAGTGTGATGGTGTACGGGGTCCATGTGGGGACCCTACAATATGTTGCCTTAGGTTTCTCCCCAATTATCTGTTCACCTTCTTCAAATCAACTTGCTCTAATTTTAAATGAGAAATCCTTCATGCAAGCATTTTGAGTCACCAACGTCTGTTTAAGTCTCTTGAGAGAGAGAGAGAGAGGAGAGAGAGAGAGAGAGAGAGAGAGAGAGAGAGAGAGAGAGGAGAGAGAGAGAGAGAGGAGAGAGAGAGAGAGAGATATTATATATATTATATATATATATATATATATTATATATATATGTACTATATACATACACACACACACACACACACACATATATATATATATATATATACATATACATACATGTGTGTGTGTAAAATATGCAAATCCAAGTTTATATCGTTCCCTTTTGACTGTCCATGATAATGACAGTGATCACAATGATAGTACTGATGATGATGATGATGTTCTTTGTTCGTGCGATCCCCCATTGTAGCCATATTGATTTTGCGAAGTCCAATAAGTGACCAGTATTAACTCCACAACGCTGAGTAACTTGAACCACTGGAGCATTAGAGTCTTTTCAGAGGGGGACAGGGAGAAGAGACGCGACGAGGATGCGGATGGCGTTGTCGTGTGTGTGTGTGTGTGTGTGTTTGAGAGAGAGAGAGAGAGAGAGAGAGAGAGAGAGAGAGAGAGAGAGAGAATCACATTTCAGTTGTATAAAAAAATTAATGATCAACCTCAGTAGCTACCTTTCCATATCTACCTCATTCATAAGCTAAATATCTGAGTCTTTAGTGATCATTACAAAACATTACATGAAGTGTAACTTGAAAAAAACAGTTTCAATCACGCTACTGCAGTTGATGTACAAAATTCTAACAAAGAGAGGCCACCCGTCGTCAAGGGTACATGGGTAAGGGATAGGGGAGGGAGGGTTCCTTCGGGAAAACCTTTTAAGTAAATGATCAAGTCTCCTCTCCTGTAACCCTTCCTTCTTCTTTTTCTTAATCCTCAACCCTTTATCCCTCCAAAGGACACTGATACCCCATGAAGGTGAAACCTCTCCTGCCATCAGCCATCCAATACACCATGAAGTCGTCAGCAACTTTATGGGAAGGACATTTTTCTTCTTAAAAATACCGAAAGAATCTTTCAGAGGGCCCTTCCTCTCTCACTTCTCACCTTTTACAGGAAGATTGAGTTTTTTTTTCTCTCTCTCTACCCATTCTATTTTCACGTTCATCTTCATGAAGAAAGTTGAAAAGTTGTATAAAACTCACTTTTGGAAATTCAATTCCTTTCCCATTTCTCGGTTCCTAAAATCCTCCTCGCCTTTGGCCTCCTGATCACGACTCGAAATACCCCTTACTTCCAGTTTCAAAATCCTTTACACTTCATTTCCTTCACTTTTTACTTTCTAATTTCCGAAATTCAAGATTTTCTTTCATCAGTATGCTTCTACTGAAGCCTTTCACGACTCTTATCGGACTTTCTTGCTGTGTTCTCATTTTGCTTCAGTCCTCAATTCCATGCCATGAAGTTTACCTGTCCCTTGACGAGTTTTAAAGGTAAAGGAAAGAATGGAATCATCAAATCAAGAATTTTATTTTCAGCAACGACAAGGCTGTCATTTGAGATGACGCGAAAATCCCCTGAAAAAGAAGGGAGAGAAGCCAAAGAATCTATTGCTATAATTAATACCAAAGTGTCCGTAAGTTCGTAAAATCAAGACGTATGGGTAAAAGTTTTCAACTGCATGTAAAAGAGAAAATTGGTATTTTCATCTCTCTCTCTCTCTCTCTCTCTCTCTCTCTCTCTCCTTATTCTAAGAAAAAGAAATTGTAAGAATTTATTAAATGAACGGAAATCGTGATTTCAATCTCGATAAAACTCCATACACACCGTTTCTCTCTCCGTTTTAATTACAATCTTGCTAGAGAAACAGGCTCTCTCTCTCTCTCTCTCTCTCTCTCTCTCTCTCTCTGAATTTTCTCTTTTGCCTGACTTCGCCTTTCCCTTCTCGCTCCTGTTTCTTTCTCTCACTACACGATCTGAAACAACGGGGACTGCGCCCTACTCTCTGGAAAACTTTCCTTTTACTGTTCACAACGGCAGCGTCCCCCCACCATCCCACACACCCTTCTCCCCCCCCCCCCACCCTCTCTCTCTCTCTCTCTCTCTCTCTCTCTCTCTCGTCTTTCCACCTTCTCTCTCTCTCTCTCTGCTCTCTTATGACTCTCCAACATGACATTACCTTTAAACCAATATCCCCAACATTACTTGGGATACACATGAGCGTACAAAGTATTCACACACTAGAGCAAAGGCAATTCGCATAGAGATACTACTACATGCATTGTTGATACATCTCGTATGTCAAATGACTACCAACAGTTATAATCTCATTCGAAGCGTTGACAATCTCTCTGATAATTTCGCATTCATTCTTAGGCTTATCTCCTAAACAGACTGCAAATGAGAGAAGAACGATTGTAAATAATTATTATGAAATAATCTCATGAAAATTAAAACCGGGGGCCAAGAAATTCGTTCACTTGAATAGGTTCAACTTCAAAAATAGTTGCACATAACGTTCAATAGATTAATCTCTTTATCAGAGAATTATCTTGAACATGGCTAACTCCTTGTTTAATGTCTGGGAAGGAGCTCTTTATTATCATGAAACTTGTTTACAGGAGTCTTGGGCAAGGCCAAGTTTCATGTTTAATAAAGTCCAGAAAATACATTAAGAATGGGCGACGAGTTTAATGGAGGCAAACCTGATGTAAGAAGTCTTTTCTGGCCCGCAACGACTCTCCTTCTAACGAAATCTTAACTAAGTTTTGAATAAAAAAAAAAAAAAAAAAAAAAAAAAAAAAAAAAAAAGTCCCTGGTTTTAAAATCTTGGAAGAAACAGAAATGAAGTAGATCTGCGGTTATTCATCTATCCGAAATCGACCCTTCACAAACAAATTAAGACACCGAAAGCCTTCGGTGGAAATCATAAGCACTGGGTGTTAAGTACGTTCCAAAAGTGCTGTTCCATGCTGATGTGCTGCTCATTCTAATCCTATCTAGAAAATACGCGAACATGGTCAAACTAGAGATTGATTCCTAAGGAATCATCTCTTCATCAGAAACTAACAAGGGCTATTGTCAAAATTTTTATTCCATTGGGGCTTCAACGCACTAAGTGTGTTTTTATTCATGTCAACGTAGTTTATAAAAGGAGAAAATATGACTCTCTAATGTGCCCCTTCCTTGATTTGTACTTTACTAGTATAAAATTTCATGTTTTGGTGTTTTGCCTCTATTTTATAGAAAATGACTTACATGTGTTGAAGCCGAAACGTCCCAGTGGAATATAAATGTTGACTTTTGGATGTTCCTAATGGTAAAACCCTAAACAGCTTACTTCGTGCGCTTGGAAAAATAAAAAAAAATCACTTGTCTTTTTATTTCCTTTTTTTCCCCTCGCACTGATTTGTTAAGACATAGTTCATGAAAGGAAATAATAAATGATAAATCTAATCTAAAAAAAAAAAAAAAAAAAAAAAAAAAAAAAAAAAGACAAATATAAACAAGAATTGAAAGAATTTCAAAGGGAAGCCTGCATGGCCGTAACGTTACTTAACTGCATGTTCAATCGACAGCGAAAAGTCGGAAGCCATAAAGATGTCTTACCAAACCAAGAGCCGCCAAAAGATTCCACACAGGGACAAAAGCAAAACCGAAACAGTTATTCCTTTATAACAAAATTATGAGTACTTCTAAAGGACCTCTAGACTAAGATAATCTTTTATTCATGTTCAGTATGCCTATGGAAAGAAATTAGTTCAAAGTAACAATGTAACACTCTATCCCATATATGACTATATAACTGGTCTTTTAACAATAAAACTGCAAATTCCATAAAAAAATAATGCACACGAAATAGTTTTTTTTTTAAAAGTCTGTTAGCCTTACGGTTCTAACAAACCTCTTGCTAGGTCAAAGGATGTATACAATGGATTTTTTAGGAAACACACTGAGATTGCTTCCTCTTGTCCAGGATGGAACCAATGAATTATGCTGATAATGCATACACATAAACATACATACATTCACACATGCATATATATATATATATATATATATATATAATATATATATTTATATATATGTGTGTGTGTGGTGTGTGTGTGTGTGTATTTATATATATATATATATATATATATATATATATATTATATATATATACACATATATATATATTTATATATATATTAAAATATATATATATATATATATATATATATATATATATATATATCACAAAATCATAAATATTTACACTTAATAATCAACCTACATCCATTACGGATGATAAAATCAGCATATCCAACAGCAGTGGCGACAACATTTACAATAATATCGATGATCTTGATAACAGCTCGATATAAAAAACGGTAGCAATGGAGCCTGAGAACAGAAAACTTTCTACCTCAACAAATGATGAGATGGTCAAAGTAAGCTTCAATTGTCTTTACCATAAACTACATTTATAAACAACAACAATTAAAAAAATAAATAAATAAATAAAGTCGTACCGAGTCACTGAATCCACAATTATTTGTTGTCCCTCACATCACAAGGAAATTAAGGATCAACATCACTTAGTATTAATTCTCTGAGAGTTAATGTTATTCCTCCCCCATCTTCCGAGTAACATTAAGTGGAAACCTTGGGCCAGAGGGCAGTCTAGAGCAGTGTACCCTTACATTCAGAGACCGTCCCTTAAGAAAACGGGTGCTTGGCTCTGAACAGCACTGAGTGAAGTTTGATAATTATCGACTATTTACATCCAAGGAGAACTGCTCAAGATTAGCTTTTTCTTGACGTTAACGTTTAAAAAATGATAGAACCAAGGACAAAGTCTAATACTGACATTAACTCGTGTTTAACTTTAAAAAAGTTATGCATCACTTTCGAGTCTAGACTAATTCGATACGTTTACCCATTCCTAAGGTTATATTCTAATACCTTGATTCCAAGTTACTTAAGGTTTCGCTTAAAAAGTAGGCTATAAAAAATCATCAAACAAAACCTATTATGACTGACCTTCTTACCCCGGAAAAAACTTTTTTCAAACTGATAAATGGTAAACATTGACTCAAATAACGTACAATGGCCAGTCCAAGACAAATAATCCAATAATCCTCACCAAAGGTAAAAGTGAAGACTACACAAAGCGTAAAACCGACTGTCTCTTCTTTTTCAAACCCTGTACATCTCTTAAATAGATATGTTTGTACTACAAAACATTATCTAAAGGCTTTCATTAACTTACAAGATACAAATCTGCTCACACGCACGGGCGTGCACGTACGTTTACCCGTTTTAAGTCCAATAAAGCAATAGATGTGTATGCATTAAGTATGTAAATATATGTGTGTGTGTGTGTAAGCAATAGATATTTATTTACACAGAACGAAAAGAAGACTAAACCAAACGCAGCACCCAGTTGTAAGAAGCGGGAACGGAGGTAAATTAGAACGACAAAAGGGTGCTGCAAACACCCACAAGTAATGCCAACAGTGCACCACGTGAAGTGCACTGACGGGGTGTAACCCAAAACACTAATACAAAACTTGCAAGAAAACAAACGTAAAACCTCGTTCCTTGGCTCAGTTTGAAAAGAAAGAAATGAGTTTTCCCATAAAGGTTAGCCAGGTCCGACAACAAGACTCACAAGAAACACAAGACCTTCCTCTGACGTGTTACTGTTACTTCTGTAACTAAGATCCATTCTTAGGGTAAATAGGGAAGTCTGAGGGATTACTAAAAAACAAGTCAGAATGAAGTTTTTCTTCTAAGCTCTTAATTGCAATTAAGCTTTTTCTACTCTACTTGAAGGTGCAATTAAAATTCCTATTCATATGTTGATACGTTAGAAGCCCGTCTTGCCTATGTAAACTGAGTACTTTTAGCCCATGACTACATGAAATTCAGGATAATTTCTTCTTTTACGTAACTCTTGAACTCTAACAGGAAAGATAGATAAATAATATATATATATATATATATATATATATATATATATATATATATATATATATATTATATATGTGTGTGTATACTATATATATACAATAACAAAGACGATGAATGCACTCAATACAAGAAAAAACACCTTCTTCAGATGAAAGTGACAGTTACTCCTTCCTATACAGTTTCTTTCTCATAATTTTTTGGGAGAAACTCTCCAAATGCTTTTTTTTTATTTCTTTTTAATAAAATGGCATGAAACACTAACCATTTTAAAAGAGCTCCTATACCATTTGGCCTTTGAGTCACTTCAACTAGAACATCAGTTCACTGTTACCTACTTATACCCATAGATACTACTTTGGGTAATGGTTGGAAAGCTTTGTTACCGATCATTACGCCCTCTCAAAACCTGCAGAAGTACCAAAATCCGTAGCAATCGGTTAATTAAATCAGCCCTTCATAACCTTCACTTCATTATTTTGGAACTATACTTAAATCTGCCCAGATCAAAATTACAGTTTGCTGTTTCCCAATATTTAAAAACCATCACTCCAATCTTTTATTTTATACACACACACACACACACACACACACACACACATATATATATATATATATATATATATATATATATATATATATATATATATATAAATATATATAGCAATCTGGTGTGAAGGGGAAGGACAATTCTTCATTCCTTTCAAAGTACTTTATTTAGCTGCTGACGTTTCAAGACGTTTAGTCCCATTTTCAAAGCTATACAATAAAAGAAATAGACATTAAAAAACACGTCGGAAAAAAAATTAAAAGAGTAAAAAGTTTTTTTTACATACAACATAAGATTAAAAGTGCAGTTACTGCACTTTTAATCTTATGTTGTATGTGAAAAAAACTTTTTACTCTTTTAATTTTTTTTTCCGACTGTTTTTTAATGTCTATTTCTTTTATTGTATAGCTTTGAAAATGGGACTAAACGTCTTGAAACGTCAGCAGCTAAATAAAGTACTTTGAAAGGAATGAAGAATTGTCCTTCCCCTTTACACCAGATTGCTGTTTACTGGATTGATAGAGTCCACCCTTAACTTCGATATATATATATATATATATATATATATATATATATATATATATATATATATTATATATATATATATATATGTGTGTGTGTGTGTGTGTGTGTGTGTGTGTGAATGTGTGTGTATGTAATTATGTATGTATGTAGTATGTATGAAGATGTATGTATGTATATGTATGTATGTATGTTATATATATATATATATATATATATATATATATATATATATATATATATATATATATATATTAAGTATGACTTATTTCGGAATTGAGAAGTGTTCCTCTTAAGCATACGGCAACGCAAATGCGAGAGTCAGTGACACTCTGGAGACAAATGAAAACGCTACTATCTTGTGATTATTTTTCATAATTAAACTGTTCTCCTGGACTGTTTTTACTTTCATTTTTTTAATCTTTACCTTATATTATCTCATATTGCCTTTCTACTCTTAAATTTTCACAGTCTACATTTATATCTGCTCATTCCAAGACATTTCCTAATTACAGTGCACAACTGCCTGTACGGATCCAAAACATTCAAAATTAGTAGCTTCTCCCACATCCATCACATCGACTGTCTCGTCATCAACGACAGAACAAACTGCAAAGGTTCCATCGATTCTCTTCCCTCTTAGCTATAATTAAGCTCATTTCCATTCATGAATTTCACTCACCCATATGACAGACTTGCTTCTCCTTTATGTGACCCCTTGGTGATGATGTCTTTTCATCACAACCAACCCTCTATATAATCAAGTTCCGGACGTCCATCTCTCACACGTAGTAAGTATAGTACCCTTCAACGACATGACAATATGAACACACAAATCCTCCCCAGGACGCTAAAGTTCAATTACTACTTCTCATGTACATGCATTAAAAGATCCTTTCTCCTGGCTTATCCACATGCATTGATCATTACATTACTTTTTTCTTCAATTTCTTGCTATTCATATATCCGTCTTCCAAACCTGTTATTTAAAAAAAGACTTGACCTGAAAAAAAATCACTCATAGTCTAATTCTTATCTACACCTACTTAATTTGCTCAACTCTACATGTCTAATTTACGAATCCATTCACCTTCAAAAGGACCTCATCTTTAAGTGACTATTTCTCTTCAGTTGCTTTACTTCTTGAATGGATTTAAGCAGTGGTACGTAAAAAAAACCAGCTAATATTTAAACCAACGCTTAACTTGTATTATTGTTGCAGGAAAAATAAAAACCGTCCGCAAAGCGTGGCTTACAACAGCAACATGCAAAATAAAGTGATATGTAAATATGACATGGCACAATACATTAACAAAAGCTAACCACTCCGGAGAGGATTTAAAAAATATGCATCCAAGAGGTACAAGAATATATGGCAGGAAGATACGAGTTGAATAGGACAGTGTATGTAGGAGACTCGACATGTTTTTAACAGTTTCTATGAAATTGTAGTGGGGTTAATATTGCGGAAGATTTCTGTGTAAAGGTTTCAGCAATTAAAGTGGACATGTGGCAGTGACAGTTATGTTATTTTTTCCCTAGGGTCACCCCCTGTTAGAGGTAACAGAGGTATGTTGAAACAGTATAATGTATTGGCACATAGTATATAAGATACATAAAGCATTCAATTATCATACGTCTCGTATACCCACAACCCACAAATTTCTTGATTGTTAATATCAGAATGAAGTAAACTAAGAAAGTATATTTTCACTCATCATATATATCTAGAAACGTTGGGCGCTGGGGCCTACCTACGAAACACTTCAGGTAAGTATTAATTAGGCTTCAACCTCTTTTACTATGACCTTTGGGTCCAAGTTGCTAATGCCCTGTAATGCCCTGGACTCTCGCTCGAAACACCGGGATTCGGTCTGAAAGTGAGTCCTATATATATTATGTAATATATTATTATTATTATAATATATAATATATTATATATATATATATTAATATATATATTATATATATATATATAGTGCATATGTGTGTAAGGATCTATACATGTATCGCATATTAAAGTGAGCACGAGAGTTTTTTCACACTATAAATTTTCAAATACAAAATTTTTAATCCTTTTTGAAAGGATGATTATTACTAATGTGCTCTATATGACAAGAAGTGAAGTCTAAGCAAATGACGTTGATTGGAATGGCTTGTTTACACGGATGGCTACTGTTTCTGGATATATTCAACACTAATCATTGCCTGACTACAACAGAATGTGGAAAAGAAAATCAAATTTCTTATAAGCAAAATGAACCTGTGAGATATCAGAATTATCATTTCTAAAGGTATTCACAACGGATATAAATTTGTATTGAACATGTAAGTGAATGAGAACAATGCCCATTAATAAAAAAAAAAAAGCTACCAAACGTAAACATATATAAAAATTGGTAGTTACGAGATTAATAAGAAAATCTAAGATAGAAGCCAAGACAGATCTGCAATAAAGTTTAAATTAAGGAAAGCTCATTTGACATCTTCACTAACAACGAAAGAAATCCGTTACTTCAACGTTGATTTCAATAAGGAACATGAAGGGAAGCACTCGTTACAAATCTACGAAAGACCGCTTTGTCTTGAACAACTGGAAGCCCCTCAGCTAAAATTATTCTGAATGCGAGTAAAGACATGCTCTACCCCATCCAAATATCCGTTCCTAAAACGTCTTGAATCATAATAATCACAACTTGAACGCACAGAAACATAACTACAACCGCCATATGGACTGTTACTGCGCACGAATGCACTTGATGTGTGAAATCTTTTTGGTAAATTAAAAACCATTTTTAAGAAGCTTGTCTACCTTTTACTTCAAGTTTGGTTCCTGCTTATGTCCCCCCCCCCCCTCCCTCTTCTCTTCCCCCCTCTCTTCTCTCTCTCTCTCTTTCTCACTCTCTCTTCTCTCTCTCTCTCTCTCTCTCTCTCTCTCTCTCTCTCTCTCTCTCTCCATGGACGTAATGAAGGCTGTGTTTGTTCAGTTGAGGGGTTTTTAGATTTGGGCCACTTTCAGACAAGCTTTAAACTACACAGGATAAGTAGCCCCTTTTCAAGCATTGTTTCCCTTAGGACTACAGGGATTAAAACCAGTCGTGACTAATTTCTCATAGGTTCAAATGAAGAACACGAGTACAGTAACAACGTATCCCACTCGGTAAATACACATAACTGAATACATGCACGCGTGTTTTGAAATATCCCTCGAAAATAACCAACTTGGCTTCAAAGAAAATATCTAAATAAAACAAGAAAAATTAGTGAAAAAAAATTAGTGAAAAATTTTTTTTTTATGAGAGAGAGAGAGAGAGAGAGAGAGAGGAGAGAGAGAGGAGAGAGAGGAGAGAGAGAGATTAACGTCAACTATAGAACTATAGTTACATGGAAAAGCTAAAGATTTAACGCATTCATCGCACGATATATATAAAAATCTTAGTAAGCGAAAACAGGGGAAACCGGTTATGGGTATCACCTCTCTGAAGGGTACAGGCTATAAAGTAATTGGGCGTACAACGACCAACCAATAAATCATCAGACTTAATGAGCTTCTTAATTATACGTTACCTTATTTCCATCACCGAGTCGAACTCTGAGGTCAGCTCACACCTGGAAAAACAAAAACAGCCATTAATACCATAGGTTGTAACTATCAGACACTTCCAATATGTTTGTCGTCCAGTACCTTAGTTCCAGAAAACAAAGTTTTTGTTTTTGTTGGGATATAATCCTGCTGGTGAAATCGATAGTGAGCATTATAAACACTTTATAAGAATAAAAATAACCTTTTTTCTAAAGTTCGTGGGACAAAAAATTAAAATAGGAAGGTAAGTTATTGATATTTCCAAAAACTTTCCAAAAAGGCTGAAAGGTGAAAAGAGCTGATATTTTACATAACTAGAACATTACGCGATATCTTAGCCTGTCAGAGTTTTACAATCAAGTCTGATTTGATAAAAGAAAATAAAAAAAATAAATACGTACATAAAAAATGTGTAGTAGGTCAGGAACTTTCAAATCACCAATCCTCCTTCCCCCACATCTGTTCCTCCCAATCACCTATCCACGACCATCACCCCCCACCACCATACCCCCCCCACCCCCCCCCCCCCACCAACTAACCAAGTCTGACCAATGATGCTGGATGATTACTGCTTCCTTCTGCTCCCCTTCTTACATTATCGCATTTTCCCATTTCCTCATTTACTCCCCCAGACTATTCTGCTACCTGAACGATCACCAGCCATCATGTAAACCACCGCAGGGGATAAGATGATTATTGTGGTCCTTAGTTTTCCCCCGATCTTAAAACTCTCCCTCTCTCTCTCTCTCTCTCTCTCGGCAAAAAGAAAGAAATGAGTTGGAATACTAAACTAAAACTAACAGAAGCGAACCAGTCAAGCAAGGGGTCGTGTGCGCGGAAGTAAGCCAAAATTATTCATTTGAATCATAAAATGAACTGTGTTCATAAAAAAATCACAATTCTTTATATTGTGGATCATTTCTATAGAATCACTGAATATTATTATTTTCCCGAGTTTTAGCAGCATTTAATGAAGTTAAATTAATGAAGTTAAATTTTATACGTGAATTTGGAGAAAAAATTTGTTTTAGTTACTGGCTTTTCATCAAATTTGGCAAAGTAAAAATATGATATATAATTTAATTTTCTGATCTATAAGAAAGAAAAGTAAATAAAGCATGGTACCAACAGAGAGAGAGAGAGAGAGAGAGAGAGAGAGAGAGAGAGAGAGAGAGAGAGAGAGAGAGAGAGAAAATAAAAAAGGCCATTAGGCAACCATCGCCATGAACTGTCACTAATTTCCCGTAAAATGCCCTCCTTTGTCTGATTTGGCTCATTCATACAAAAATTGCAATACAAAAAGGAAGAACGAGAACGAAGAAAAAAAAAAAGTATATGGCGTACAAAGAGACGAAACGCAATCGGTGATTGCGCTCAACTCAAAACTATTCTCTGTCTCACGACATCGACTGACAATGAATCAGGCCACTGAATAATGAAAGGGAAGAGAAAGGGAAGGGGGGTAGGGATGGTAGAGGAAGGGAGAAATGGGAGTGAGGAAAGAGGGAGGGACACGATCAAACAATGCGTATCTGATCGCATAACATGACAAAAAGCTCCCTTATCTAAATTATTACAGCGATGGTGTAGACATGTACCTGTGGATTTACGTACATCGTATTTCTCGTTCGTCAAACTATGTAAGGGAAAAGTTGTTAAATATGTCCCGTACAAATATTCAATAATATACACGTACTGTTAATGAATTCCTTATTGGTGAGAAATAAATATAACTTATAAAACCAAAAACAAAAATTACATCATCTAGTGTAACTTCTTGTGATCTACTTAACTTAAGAGATCGAAGGCAAGCGCACACAAACATACACGAGAGAGAGAGAGAGAGAGAGAGAGAGAGAGAGAGAGAGAGAGATTCATCAGCCCAACTAGAATAAGGATATACAACCATAGGAAGACGACAAGCGATTAAGGGTAAACCAGCAAATTGAACGCTGAAACGCTAATGTTTAAAAAAAAATAACTGAATTTTGAAGGTTTAGCTTACTAAATCCGCTAAATACTGTTAATGCAACAACGTAAATCAGCATAATATTAACAATGCAACTAATCAACTCCAAGAAAAAAAAACATTCAATTACCGTTAAAAGAAGAATTTTGTATTTTACTCTTGTACACTTGTAGTTAAGTATCAGTAAAACTCGTTTCAGCTTAGAAGATATGAGTTTATTTCGTCCAAAATTAGGTTGAACAATGTTTGAGGACCAAATTTATATCTATATATATTTTTTTCGTCAAGTCATTATTGCCTTTTTTTTTGATTCATCAACATCCCAGCCACCCTATCCATTCCTTCGTAACCCCGCCCATACGGATAAAAAACTTCTTTGTTAAGACTACTCCTAACCCCCATTCATCCTCCTCTCTCCCTTCCCTTATCTTCCCTTCTCTTCTCTTCTCCTCTCTGGCCGTCCAACTGATAATTGTACGTAGCCTCAGAATCTGTAGCCTGGAGCCTTTCCTCATCCTTGGGAGTACACCTGCTCTTCCAGTATCAGCCACTGTCCTTTGTTCGTCAAACCGTTCCAGGTGTAGAGAAGAAAGCGGTGAAACCAAAAGAGTTATACGGTTCACGTTCTATGAGAATTAATATGAAAAAGAAAGTATATCTCATTTGTGCTGAAAGTGTCAACACCGAAAAGAATTACTCAGTAAATATGCAAGTAAATAGTTTCAACCAGTTTAAAATATAAATTTCATAAATTATATATTAAAGGATATTTCACATTTAACTGTATCTCACAGATCCAGAAACCATAATTATTATACAGTACTTGCATAGAAATAAATGCCCGTTTCTTCACAGCATCGCAAAACGAAGGGCTTGCCGAGCTGAAAAGAAATCATGCTATGACACTTCTAAAACCCTGCAAATTGAACAACAAGCAAAGTTAGGTCCATACTACGTGCGCACTGGATTTGGTTTACGGATCAAGCTATATTTCCAAGTTATCTATATAACACGAGGTTCATTCTGCAGAATATTAGGCTGCCTTCCCTCTAGCGCGTCCAAGAATACATTAATTCATGGAACTATTCAGATGCCAGACCCCTTTCCAAAAAGGAAGTGGCTGGGTTGAATCACATACTTTACGAAGTGTAACGTAACTTATACCACAAAGCCAGGCATGAGAGAGAGAGAGAGAGAGACCTTACCTTACAGACCTTACATCTTGTTCGGGTTGCCCCAGGTCCCTCAGTGTGAGGCACCTCTAATGTCTACCAGAGAGTTGCTAGTACATCTTCCGGTATATTTTGCATCTTCCAATCTTGGATGGTCTGGGATGCAGTTTAGATATTTGTCGAGCTTATTCTTAAACACATCTACGCTCACTCCTGATATATTCCTCAGATAAGCTGGCAACGCATTGAATAGACGCTGCATTATCGATGCTGGTGCGTAGTGGATTAATGTCCTGTGTGCTTTCCTTATTTTTCCTGGTATAGTTTTGGGCACTATTAATCTACCTCTGCTTGCTCTTTCTGATATTTTTAGTTCCATGATATTTTCTGCTATTCCTTCTATCTGTTTCCATGCCTGAATTATCATGTAGCGTTCTCTTCTCCTTTCTAGACTATATAATTTTAAGAATTGTAGTCTTTCCCAGTAGTCAAGGTCTTTAACTTCTTCTATTCTAGCTGTAAAGGACCTTTGTACACTCTCTATTTGTGCAATATCCTTTTGATAGTGTGGGTACCATATCATATTGCAATATTCAAGTGGACTACGAACATATGTTTTATAAAGCATAATCATGTGTTCAGCTTTTCTTGTTTTGAAGTGCCGTAACAACATTCCCATTTTTGCTTTACATTTTGCCAACAAAGTTGCTATTTGATCATTGCATAACATGTTCCTATTCATCATCACACCAAGGTCTTTAACTGCTTCCTTATTTGTGATTGTCTCATTATTAGGTCCCCTATATGCATATAGCTTTCCTTCTCTGTCTCCAGAGAGAGAGAGAGAGAGAGAGAGAGAGAGAGAGAGAGAGAGAGAGAGAGAGAGAGAGAGACTCTCTTTGGGCTGTAAAAAAAAAAAAACATTGATATTCTGATATTCATGAAACAAGTTTCTTGGGTGCACGGGAGAGAACGAGACCTGACTGCCAATAAAGATAGTTAAAGTCAACTATATAAATAGAAAAACTTAGCTAAGTTTGCGAGAATTGTGTGAAGAAGCCACAAGCGCAAGAGACAAACGTCAATGGTCATTTCTATTAGTTCTGACAGAGGCAGGCTCCAATTTCAATAAGAAACCGCTACTTTCACATGAACAGATATGATTTCGTAGTCTTATTCTCCATCAGCATATCACTTTAAACTAAATAATTAAATATATAAATAAATCAATTAATAAGGAAAAGTGTGATAGAAGGCAATAGGGAGATTTGCACAATTAGCATTCAATTTTTCCACAGACACAACTTCAAAAGAGCGATCAATGAAAAGCCATTGTATACATTCATTCGCTAATGAGCAACTGCGTTCTATGAGAGTTATCATGAAACATCTCATACGACTGCGCGCGCGTTCGTATGTGTTAAACGAGAGATCCTCCCATTTCTTTTCCCTGCTCAAGAAAATTTGCTACTCCGGGAAATCTGCCTGAGTAATTCGTTTTCGTCGACACAACTTTGGTAATAAACATAACAATGGCATCAAAGCACAAAAGAAACATACTTGTGCTACTAAGAGAGAGAGAGAGAGAGAGAGAGAGAGAGAGAGAGAGAGAGAGAGAGAGAGAGCAAATCATAATGCCATCACTTTTAACTAGACCTGAATCGGAGTGACATCCGCGCATTGGGAGGTCAAAGAGTCAGACGAGTACAAAGGAATTGGCCAACAGAAATAAAAAGATATATTCTCTCTGTCACTTCCGGAAGGGAATCCAAGGCTATTCAGATGCTCTATCACCTATAGAAAAGAGTGACAATAAAATTGCCGCACTGGCAGCGACGGGTGACCTATATACGGACTGAACAAAACGATTGTATGGCAACGCCATTCGACATTCCCCCTCCCATCCCCCACCCCCACCCCACCCTCCTCTTTCCGATAAAGATGACATTCGAAACTAGGACAGAGCCTATCCTACTTACACGAATACACAAACAGAAAGCAACCAAACAGCTTTATAGCTCACAGAATTACAAAATAAGCACCCAGTACTCCATAGGTCAGGAAGTCCACCTCACTAGACAGAGGTCTCGGGTTCGAAAAACGAGCGAGTCGGAAAATCTAAGGAACTTCCTTGGACTCCGGCATTCTTCTGCAGACCGAAAACGTGATCAGTCCCCTGCCACGATTAATGTACAAGCTCAAGCATTTTCGTAATTTTTAGGCCGGGCTTCGAGTCTCAACGAGTCAATACAACCTTAATCTGACACAGCAGTAAGAGCTGTGTCTAGCATTCTATTCTTTTCTCATAAGGATTTCCAGCCACAATAAAACTAAAATGAAACTATCGATAAATACTAACAGTATTGAGAACGGTTAAAAGCAGAATATGAAGTCAATTCTCACCACTCAAACACTTGTCCTTCACTATCCTGAAAGATCGGACATACAGATGACTCCCAAGGTCAACTTTGTGACGACAACATTAATGATAAAAACAAAGTTAACAATCCAAACCTGATCCTCGTAATCAACTAGAGATACCAGCGAATGTCTAAGAAAATGTACGGTAAGAATGTAAAGAAATCTGTGTACTCCCTTCAAAATGGAAGAAATTTACTGCTTCATAAAAGAGGTCTTCTTAGCGCTTTCTTTCTCTTAGAACGTCGGCTCTGCGTGACTGCTGAATAAATGAAGAGAGAGAGAGAGAGAGAGAGAGAGAGAGAGAGAGAGAGAGAGAGAGAGAGAGAGAGAACCGTTTAAAAAAAAGGGGGGGATGTGGTAGACCTCCAAAAGGCATCAAGCTGCTAATACCGAAATTTATAAAGTGATCTGAAAAGGTTTCAAGTCTCTTTTAGCCAGCACTGGATTATGTCCTAAGGACAAGAAGTTTGTACAAAGCCGATTTTACAATTCTCCACATCATACAAGTTCAGAATTATAAATCTATCCACAATACAAAATCTGTTGTGAACTATCATTTAAGTGAATATACTACTGTATAATAAATAATAAACGACCTTTGACACTTTTTACTAATAAAATACAGGGACCTTTGTAAGCTAAATTACTCAACGAAAAATCCTCTATTGCTACGTTCATAAACATGCACTCAGTTTTTATAAAATTACATCCTCTCTCTCTCTCTCTCTCTCTCTCTCTCTCTCTCTCTCTCTCTCTCTCTCTCTCTGACAAACACACCAACATCAAGCCTGAGCTGACTTGGCAATAACAAGATTTAAGCTGTTAACTCAGTTTAGCCCTAACTTTGTAACACAATTTCATGCTTCCATCCTTTTTATGGCATACGTTTCTCCTCTCTCTCTCTCTCTCTCTCTCTGTTTTCCAAAATGCATTAGACATATTTTTTTCTTATTTCCTCATAACCAAAGTTTAAAAAATGAATAACTTCAAGGAACTTCGCTTCCTCAGGTTACCACAGAAGTTAGATTCTCTTACATTGGATTTCTTTTTATGACAGGATATCCGTTAGTAGTTTCATAAGTACATTACTCAATAAAGAAACTTTAGTGTATAATATATATACATACTACATATATATATATATATATATATATATATTATATATATATTATATATATTATATATTATATACACCACACACACACACACACACACACACATATATTATATATATATATATATTATATATATATATAAATATATATATATGTATACAGAATCACGAAAGTTAGGAACGTGATAAATCCATAAATAAAGATAAATGCCACGAAGGAAAAATAAAAAACGAAGGAGTCTGCGAGATCTTTTCGGCTGAAAAAGCCCTTTACTTAAGCAGCTACTCCTTCGTGGCATTTATCTTTATTTATATATATATATATATATACACACACACACACACACACCACACACACACATATATATATATATATTATATATATATATATAAACATATATATATATATATATATATATATATATTTAGTGTATGTGACTGTGTGTATCACCGTATTTCACCCTTTAGCATTTCACTTTTGCGAATTATTTTCGTGCGTATTGTCTCATTTTCTTTCTGGTAGTGTATATCATCGGGTATTCTAAATTCTCTAATTTCATCTCTAATTCCCTATCCGTGAACTCCTCTCCCCCACCCCCGAACCCTTCCAGTTACCTTCATCTCTCCCCGGCTCCAAATTTTTCATTCTTATAATTACAGATCCGTCCCTCTCACCAACCCAACCCTATACAAAAATAATGGCGGAGCACTTCTTTAATAATTGAACAGGTCAAAGGTCACGTGCCATCGTCGGCGGCGTAATGGGCATTCCTCTTTGTGTAACGCAATTAAAAATATATTAAGCATAATCACTGGAGACTGGAAAAACTCTCAGAAATATGGATGGCGTTAATCATGTGGATAACGACGCCTCTCGCGCTTGATACAGTGGCTCTCTTTCTTTCTGCCTTGAAGGCATGTAATGGCTTAGTATTCATCAGAATAACAGGGTTATGAGAGAGAGAGAGAGAGAGAGAGAGAGAGAGAGAGAGAGAGAGAGAGAGAGAGAGAATCCGTTTCTGTAAAATCCTTACAATTAACTTGAACGTTCACATGAAAGGTTAGAAAATGATAAGAAAAAGTAATAAAAAAAAAAACATGATAACCAACCGCTATGAAAACCGAGACGTGCCAATCGTTATCTGAGAGCAAAGGCCAATCCGTAAAACATTATCACCAGCTGGCAACAGGGTGACTACAGATTTTTGTTACCATTACATGACATGGAATATGTTTCATTTTCACTTGTTCAAGTAACTCGAATTCCGCCCCCCTCAATACATTATATATATATATATATATATATATATATATATATATATATATCCTCTGAAAGAGCCCATTCCCAAGCAAGACCAAAAATAAACGGGAGAGGGACAGAAAGAATAGAAAAAGAAAAGGAGTTTTGCTCTCAAGGAGTCGAGAGGCCGAACCTCAGCGGAAGAATGTTTATAGTTATCCAAGAAAACAAGCAATCCCGAGATTTCCAGATCTTTGAAATATAAAGAGCATATAATCACCTGTCAACTAATCCAAAGTGCATTTAGATACAATAATATGTATGTCTGACAGGCCACTTCGCTCTTCGGAACACTGCCAACTACCTTCCTAGCTAGTCAAAATAGTAAACAAAGTTAAGTTGCTTGGCTGGCTTATATTGTCACTCGTGAAGAGGAGGTGGGAGTATATTTCTCATTAACTTAGCATTTTCTTTGAGACAGCAGCCACTCCAAATGCCCATAGGACTTGGTGAAAGCTGCATCCTGACCAATCATTACTTTCCAGCAATTAAGAAACACGGTTACATCGCATTACTTTTGTTTTGCTTTGACTACCGATAACGTTTTAGACATTATATATTCAAGTTCCGGTTATTCATGCATTGACCCACGCTGAACAGTAAATGGATAAAAGCTCATGAAGTGGTATTCATTTTTATCCCTATTCCTTCTTATATGGGCAATTAAGTCTTGCTTATGAGTTCCTTTTATCCAACATGCTATTATTCTCTTCCAAATCTTTATTTCTAATAATATTGTTTCTTATTTACTCATTTGCTACCAGTTCTATCTTCGATTGTGATTGTCAGAAATCCTGAGAGTCAATTACACCGTCTTTTGGTTTGTTCAATACAAACATTATATAGAAAGTCAATTTATCCTGTATGAAAATAAGTGACAATAAATGCGGTAGCCCTTAAAGTAAAGAGTTATTCTTAATATCTTGCTGCTGTCATTCTTCTCCTGCCGTCCTCCATCTGTAATTGGAAGTTCCAGTAACCCTTCTGAACTGAAACCCTTTACAGAATCAAGATTTCCAATTCGCAGATTCTTTAAAAATATAATGTATTATAAACTTATTTTACACATATAAAACATGGTAATATATGCTTAAGGGTACAAAGGTCGTTTGCATGGACCAAACTTGATTTTACTTTACTGTAAAAGCTTGTGCGTATGCATACTACACACGTTCATGAAACCGGCTGACTACGAACTCACACACAAACATACATATTGATAAACGGTTTCTTAATTCTCATGAGTAGTGGCACCAGTCAAACTTGGTCACATCCTTGGGTCCATTTCAGGCCAACATGCAGATCAATGCTGATGCATGACTGAGTATGCAGCCTTCAGCATTCAAACAATTTCAAGGCTACTGACACAATAAACCTCTGGTCCAAACTGAGCACAGTGCCAAGATAGTAAACAACACATGTGCCTGATACATGGGCCCTTCAGAAGTCACTTTACTAATGCAAATAAAAATACATAAATAAACAAACAAAGAAATGAAAGTAACCAAGCATTACTAGCAACGTTTTTCAATTTCAAAATTAATCCTGTTTCTTTAAAATATACTTTTCAAATGTTGACAATCAGGATCTCGGCAATCAGCGATCAATCTTAGGAAAAATAAAATCTGAAAGCACCTCAGTGGTGTGATCGGTATGGTCTTGGTCTGCCACCTTGGTGGCCGCGAGTTCGATTCTCGGGAATTCCACTGAGGAGTTAAAGATGTATATTTCTGGTGATAGAAGTTCACTCTCGGCGTGGTTCGGAAGTCACGTAAAGCCATCGGTACCGTTGCTGAATAACCTCAGGTTCCATGCAAAGTAAAAACACCAAACAAACAAATAATAAAATCTGAAATGCTTATTGGCCATCGTAAAAACAAGTTAATCTGCCCCACACTTTATAATTAATTACTTCTCTCTAAAATATTCTCAGACTCATATCTTAATCACACTTACTCGTGAAACTGTTCTTTGGCCGAAAAAAAATTAAAAAGTTTTATACATGTTGAAGAAGTCATTAAGGAAAAAAATCCCCTAATCCCATCCCTCCTCAACCACTGTAAGTACTAATTGCTAATTTCTTTTGTGAATGTAATTGGTCCGTGCTGCTCGCACTGTTATACTTTCGCTACCTATTTGCATAACAATATTCTCATTACTATATGTATTAACTGAGATGGGGAAAATGTTCATAATCATTACATTTCGGCCCATATGAAGTTGATGTTTAACCTATTTAGAGTTTATCAACTTTACTCTTCAATGACCTACATAAAAATGATAACGTTGCATCACAATACTATCTTAAACCCACTTTCAAACGGAGCTTAGATTATACGGAGAGAGAGAGAGAGAGAGAGAGAAGAGAGAGAGAGGAGAGAGAGAGAGAGAGAGAGAGAGAGAGAGAGAGAGAGAGAGAGAGAGAGCAATAACATTAACATTGGCAGATTATTAAATGACCTATATTCCACTTTAGGGTAATCATCAAACTATGTAATGATAGTGTTGTAAAAGAAAATAGATTACGGAGTGACCCTATCTGAAAGTGAAATATCAATAAGCCAATAATGTAAACACGCATATACATACACATGAACACACACACACACACACACACACACACACACACACACACACATATATATATATATATATATATATAATATATATATATATATATATAATTTTTATCTGTAATTAAGAGAAAAAGGTTGGCTAAACGTGAGAAAAAAACTTACTACATACAGAAATGAATGCTGTTGGAATTTTTAACGAAGAATCAGTTAATAACAGTAAATGTAACAATCATTATTTCAGCTTCATCTTCCAGCTTTGAAGGAACAAACATAACTGTTTCAAGGAATGAGACTCTCCAGTGACTTCATTTCTGACCATAAATAACTGTGAAATAACTGACCTAAACGCACTCCGGTATTGCTTTGTATACACCAGATCCTGGTATACACGAACCAAGAGACGATCTACTTCGTCTTTATCTCTCGGGAGAGAACACAAAAATAAATAGACAATCTGCCCAACTCTTTTCCTTTTCTCTTTCCTTCCATGACATCTAAATTGCTGTTCTCGTGCCGCTCAACCAGAATTTTCCTGCGTACCTAAGATGAAAAAGTGCAGAAAACCAAGATCATAGGAGACATTAGTTTCAATTCTAATTTATCTTTAGTCTTCCTTGTCTTCGCTAAAATGCTTCCACTTATTATTTAGTATATTTGTCGTTGTCTGTATGACGCCTATTTCATAAATTATCATAAATTATCTATTCATCTATTCACTGAGAGAGAGAGAGAGAGAGAGAGAGAGAGAGAGAGAGAGAGGAGAGAGAGAGAGAGAGAGAATTTACACGGCTGACTTTATGGGTTTAAAATCCACGACAATACCAAATTAAAACACTTTCTAAAAAACGTTGACAATAACACGAGTAATATAAATAGCACTGTAAGAATGACATTTGCTATATTAACAACAGCAACAACAAAATCAAAACATCTATCACCCAAAAATACAAACCCATACCATACCGGCCAATTATTAACATGAAAACTAAAAATCCGGTTCAAATTCATATACCAAAGAAAAGTAGCATTATCTGCAGCAAATTTTGTTTTACAGGACGAGACCTAATCGGAAATAGAACATGTTTTAAGAAAAGTATCATTACGTCCTACATGATTGGTTTCGAAATGTCCGACAAGTATTGCGAAAATATGGGGACTTCAACAGGATTCCCACACTGTTTCCTACTTACAAAGTTGTAGCTTTGGTTTGAGGGTATACCGATATTCTTAAATCAGAGATTTGCACTTAAATCTTCAACAACACACCTTTCCCACACGAACAAAAATGTAATTGTTTGAAGTCACGTATCAAAATTCTGTCAAGCCAATCCAACCAACTTTTCAATAGAATTTTTCATGCACACATTACTGATGGCATAACTGTCAGTGATATAAATTGTCACACGGCCACAAATAACGCTGATTTATATGGAAACTCTTAAATAGTGATATTACCAATGCTTTATAAGAAAGTCAAAAGAAAAATGAAAGAAACGACAATGTAATTTACTAGCAACTTTCAAAGACTGTAGTTTTTATTATAAATGCATTTTTTCCACAAATGAGTGACGGAAAACCCAAAGATTATCAAGGAGAGAGAGAGAGAGAGAGAGAGAGAGAGAGAGAGAGAGAGAGAGAGAGAGAGGGGGGGGGGGGGGGGGTATAGACTCCAACTTGATTATACCGCAAGGTTCAATTGTATTAAACTTAAAATGCTGTACAATACGGTGAGTCATTGAATAAATATACATGAATAAGATAAGCATATAAGAAGTACTATGTCCAAATTAAAAGGTCAAAATAACAACAAATCGAAAACAAAAATAGGACACTATAAAAATGCTTATCTCTCTCTCTTTCTCTCTCCCTCTCATCTGGCCCCATTCATTCTTTTCTTATGGCTGCAGACCAAATTCTATTGTTTTCGCACAAAGTTTTATCCGTTAGGGCCGACAGACAGCGACAGTTACTATCCTCCCCCTTTCTCCCATATTTATCCTGTACCATTTTATGTTCTCCCTTTTCCTTTGTCTATGTATATTTTTTTTTAAACTCCCTCGCCCCTCTATACGGCGTCCCTTCCTTTTCATTCCTCTCTCTCTCTCTCTCTCTCTCTCTCTCTTACACATTCATACGTACACACACGCACACACACATATTATGCTGATGAATGCTATTGTTATGAAGTCAAATCATATTACAAAATCAAAATCATATTACAAAATCAATCATCACTTATGTGCGATGAACTGCGCTAGTAATCAGAGCGGTTTTCTGTGGTATAATCAGATAAATAAAGTAAAACAAAAGTATTTAAAAAAATGTCTAACATAAACTTCATGGAAATACAGAATGAACTATATCACCTCTGAATCATTTAAAAACCGATTTCTTGAAATATATGTCAACCTTTTCGGAACAAAAATATTTCTAAAGCTGCAAAATGGACGCAATTTGATTAAAAACCCTGGCTATAAAAGCTTCGATGGAAGTATTATCAAAGCTCACTCAACTTTTGTGCAAACAAATGTAAAAATTTCACAATATAAAAGAAACGCGGCATATCAGCTACAAAAGAAAATGAAAAGATATTATTCGCATATCCTTTTCATAAGCTCAATTAATAAATTTTGTACATCGTTTTTTGTTAGGTCAATTGATAAATTTGATCTTTCCTTATTCAAAATCAAGCAAAAGGCATTTCACACAAAATTGAAAGAGTAATTACGGAAGTCAGTTCGTTAAGCAAGCAAGAAAATCTCTGAAGATAAACAAAAACAATCATTCTTACCAAGAACTGCAGATTAAAACATTGGTCTGTAGAAATAATAAATTAGAAGTTTACAGCAGCAATAAATAAGTCCTGAAAGTTCTAAAAAGTGCTACCGGTGACAAAATAAGCATCTGGTAATTGGTCGATTACGGTGATGCACAAAGGCTAGAGAAGTGCATGGCGCTTGAAATTTCATTAAAAAAAAAAATAATAAATAAATGAAAAAAAACCTAAGAACTGGTAAGTTAAATGAACTCTGAACCCACCTTTGGGGAAAAACTTCCAGATTACCAGCGCTCGCTTTATACTTCCAGACAAAAGTTTCACCACAACTATGTCGATCATCATCGTAAACAAACTAAGACGAATTACCTCTATCTTATGCATGTACTCATGCTTCCTGAACACTAAGGCCCAAGGCTCTAAAGATTATTCTTTAGCCCTTGCTGAAGCCTTACCTTAAAAATGGAGCGTGATCCCGAGGAGACCGACATTCCACTTTATCGGAAGATCGAAGATTGTAAGAGTGCGAAAGCGACACGGAAGGAATTCTGAAATTGGCAGCAAAACAAAGAGAAACCGTCACCAAACCATGCCATCCGAAGGTTACTGGAGAGAGCAGGAAAGATGCTCTCCTTGAGTTCAGTAGAACCTTGACCAACAAAGCCCATGATAGAAATAGAT
This sequence comes from Macrobrachium nipponense, assembly GCF_015104395.2. Lineage (NCBI taxonomy): Eukaryota > Metazoa > Arthropoda > Malacostraca > Decapoda > Palaemonidae > Macrobrachium > Macrobrachium nipponense. The sequence continues at coordinate 112,530,193 of NC_061107.1, forward strand.
TAAAAATGGATCTAGTTAAGATAAGAGGCCCAGGTTATTGTTTAATTCTATCGAAAAAAAACTTCGCTCCTCCAAGAGTTACACTTCTTTCTCTTTCTCTATGTTACCAGTTCAAGCGACTTTTGCATAGAAAAAGATCAACTCATGTTACAATTCTTTCATGTAAATACAAATATTTCAAAGTGAAATTTTACCATTTAGTCTTACGTTGCAGATCATTCATAACTACAAAACATGATTGATAGACAAACAAGAAATACTCAAAATCCTACTTAAAAGCAAACAAGAACGATTTCATTATGCAGCTCACATGCCTTCATGCAAGAGCAGCATGTGAACGTTGCACTGCCAGGATGACCTTACCACTGGCAGCAAAGATCCATTGCAGCTGCTGGGGCTGGCTCTTCAGTTGCGAGGTAAGGGAGACGTAGTAAGCGCCAACATCAATTCACTCGTATCAGCAGTGAAGCTGTTTACTGAATCGATGGGAAATCGTAGATCGAAACCAGTATTCTCATAACTACGAAAAAGGAACAGGCCAGATCATTATGCGCGTTGCTGACGTAAGGACTTTGCATCAACGCTACCAACACATCCTTGAGGCAATAGTCACATTCTCCTCACATCATCAGCATATGCTTTCTAAAGCTATGCAATGACGCTGCTAATATGTATGAGAGAGAGAGAGAGAGAGAGAGAGAGAGAGAGAGAGAGAGAGAGAGAGAGAGAGAGAGCCACATAAATGCGCGGGTACTTATTTGCCTACTGGCATTAATATGAGTGTGAATGCTCATATGTATACATATATGCGTATGTATACATGTGTGTCATAGTCTGTGTATTTTCTTGTACATGTCATAGTCTACGTATTTTCTTGTACACAGTCTATCATTTTTTATGAATGATTGATTGGGTCTAGTAAGTGTTACAGTCCAGATTCTTCAAAATGAATTTTGTGATGTTTGCTAGTGGAGAAGAATCTGCCTTTGTGTAAATCTTCCCTAATTCAACAAATTCATCCTTTAACCTTTTTAAAGTAATTTCTCACCCTGTCTTTTAATGAACATTTTCTTTCATTCTCCTCCTTAATCAGACACTATCGTGCAAACTCAAATCATTTTCATCCACGTAAAAATTTCCAAAAGAATTGGGAATCTCTACCTTTTTACCATTTTTACCCTTTTCCTTAATTCAATTCTCTATATAAAATTCATACCATTATCTTCCTTTTCCCTTTCATGTTTCAATCGTATTTCTATTTAAAAATTAAGAATATCAAGAAAACCACCCGTGAACAGGTATAGCTCAATAAAATGAAATAACAATAGCTAATAGACTGTCCTATAAACCATTTACATTTCATGATAATGGATTACCGTTATAAGTAAGTACTCCTGGTTACTTCACCTTTTGTAACAAATAAAAGAGACTGCTAATTTGCTGCACCTTTGTGATTTACAAGCAATTTCTCTCTCTCTCTCTCTCTCTCTCTCTCTCTCTCTCTCTCTCTCTCTCTCTCTCTCTCAGAATAGAGAATTCTTAAAACTCCCAACTCTAGATACCTGGACTAAGGCGAATATCACCCAATACCATCAATAGTAATAGCTCACGCAAAACAACAAAAAATAACTTGTAATACAACGAGATGCGCCATCACATCTTTCCACCAAGAACAAGACACCAACTCATATAATAAGGTGTCACTTAATCCGAGGTCGAAGGCTCCCACTGCGGTCAAAAGGTTGATTTGCCTTGACAAAGCCTTGGAACCTTTCAACATGTTTTCCATCCCAACCTTCTTATTAGACAACTTGTAAAATAATGGTAGACTGACGTCCCAATCTTTTGCTCTCTTTACCTGCAACCACTAGCGACCTCTACACACACCCGTCCATCCACAAGTCATTACTGTACTCAAAATTAACCACTGTACATTTCACAGTCTTTTGCGTATTCCTCCTGACTGTGTTTTGAGTCTCTCTCTCTCTCTCTCTCTCTCTCTACAAACATGCCTATTTAAGATTTAAAATATGATATATATATAATATATATATATATATATATATATATATAAATTATTATATTATATTCATATACATTTATATGGGTATATGTATGTGTATACAGACACACACATAAATATAATATATAAATTATTAGATGCCGGAGGTATATAGGGAACCACTGATGATTATCCCTGGAGATGCAACCATGAGCTAACGACCTCAACACCAACTCCGACGGAGAGGTTATACCGAAGGCATAGGCTATAGTGTGTGTGTAGATATGGGGTTACATATATTGGTCGCGGCCCCAACCACCTTTTCTCTAGGACAAACGGTACATATGGAGAGAGAGAGAGAGAGAGAGAGAGAGAGAGAGAGAGAGAGAGAGAGAGAGAGAGAGATACGTTACAAAAGCAAGGCTATCACAGTAACTGAACAGTACTCCTACCTACTATGAGATTCAGGGTCTCTGTAACACGGTTTTTTGGACTTTGCTCCTTGTCAAAGCATCGGATGTAGCTGAAAGTTGACATTATGTATATTTTCCAACCACACAAATTTTGTCAGCATTATCAATAACCTAAACCCGATAATTTTAATTTTGATAGAGTAAAAAGGATCTAGCCGACGCCATGGCCAATGATTACTCCAGAGTTCATAAAGGTTTACTGCTTTGCTTGTATTTAAATTTGTATGTCATTGTTGCCAGAGGTTTAGCCTTCGTTTCGTATAGCCAATCATCCATCGAGAAAGAGGGAAGAAATGCTGTCGTACGTTACGTAACGAGTGCGTTCAAAACCTTTTCTCTGAGTAAGTTGGGCCCGTCTTCAAAAAAAGTCACTTTTACATTATAAGTACCAAATTTATTCAACCTACGTAATGCAGAATACAGTCAAAATTAATGTGTAGATATAATATGTATTCTGAATAAGCGTTATATTTATGAAATGCTTAGATAAAAAGTTATTGCGAAAAAACCGTGTTACAGAGGCCCTGAATCTCATAGTAGAACACTGAATTTAAAATATAACGTCTCATGCTATTTAATATATAAGGAATATTACGCTATAATTAGAATCATACCGTACTGCATCCACTCACAAACATATACAAAGCCTATTTCATTCTTTTCTATTCTCTAACCCCGGCCCCCCTCAACCAAACCAAAACTTTTCCCCATATTCTACCCCATCCAAAAATGAGCGATTGTTTCCGTCAAAGACTTGTTTACGAAAATTAACTTATCCAATGAAAAGATGAAGCACCACTTCGTAACTGGCCATCAAATGATAACATAGTCATAATAACTGCCTTTTGCTATTTTAGTATTTGCCTCTTGAATATTCTTGATATGTCCTCCATTATCAACACAAATAATAAACGGCTCAATTAATATTATCATTATTAATATGCACGAACACGTTTTTGGAACAGACCACTCATATATATTAAAAACCTTGCAGGCTATTACAGCTTATAAAGGTCGCACGTAAAAAAAACTTAAGGACTGACTACTGAAGGCCTAAGCTCTGACGCTAATTCATTCATAATGCATCAAAGAACTCCGCTTTGCAAACGTTTGTTGCCAGACTCTTCTAATATAAATTGTTATACTCATATACGTACACACTCACGTCACCAATAAGCTTTAGATGTCAACCCCAACGTGGTTATTTCGTTACTCCGAGGTCAACCTCAATGCGCTAGTTTCGTTAATTCTGCTTAAACAGAAGTTGTGCGATGGACTGTCTGAGGCGTTCTGCTGTCACCATAACAACAAGGAAAATAGTTGTGTGAGATGAATAACTGAAAAATGGGCCTTTTCGGAGTCAAGATAATCATGGAAAAATTAATATTTCGAACAGCGTATGAAAGATACGAATAGAAACATTTTCACATTTAGATAAAAAATGACTATGATATGAAATCAAATCACGTAGCCGCACCAAAGTTTAGAAAATGTTGTATTCTTTAATTCTTGCAACAGATATTTCACGAGCCTCGACATTACTAATGTAAGTATAGAGCCATAGGAAATTAAATCTCCACTTGTGATAAAACATGAATACAAGGAGCTAATACTATAATAATAGAAAATTACTTATATATATATATATATATATATATATATATATATATATATAATATATACATATGCATATATATGTGTGTGTATAACTGAATCACGAAAGTTAGGAACGTGATAAATCCATAAATAAAGATATATGCCACGAAGGAAAAATAAACGAAGGAGGATCTGCAAGATCTGTGTATGTGTGTGTGTGTATGTACGTATGTTTAGGAGTGTCTATGTACGTATATAACATCAATTCAAATACTGCACTCGAATCTACTAGTGTTAAGGCTAATCGACGCTCTTCAGACTTACAGGCATCGATCTACCAATATGAAATATGACCCAACCTTTCACACATGGACACTTTAAAATATTTTTTTTCTCTCGTGGAAATATAGTTCTTCATTTAGGAAAATTATAAAAAAAGGATAAAAAGAATCTTCCACTTAAAGTCATCCTGATCTTTAAGCGATGAAGATAAAAGGCACTTTAAGGTAACTGACCAGATAATGGCTTTCGGATAGGATCAAAGGTAAAATCTCGGGGCAGAATAGAAAGTCATAAGGATGAAGAGGTAGAGGAGGAGGAGGAGGAGGAGGAGGAGGAGGAGGAGGAGGAGGAGGAGGAGGAGGAGGAGGAGGAGGAGGAGGAGGAGGAATGGAGAGATTTTGTTATATTAGTATGTTAAAGATTCAGATAATATACCGCAACGTTATTAGGAAGAATCCTCTACCTTCGAATGAGCATCACTGGAGTGATAGCAGCTATTAGGAATCGAGATCGAGATGAACGATAAATAGCACTTTTTTTTTCGCTCCTCTTCGAGAAAGATGCAATCATCGTGATAATTTAATGCAAGTGAAAATAATAGAGTTCCAGATGTAGTTTTGCAAAACAAGCATCAATACAATCTTGAATAGATCATTCCTTCACACGATATCAAACTCAATATTCAAAATTTACTTGTAATCAAACTGTTCAATCCATTTTATCTGACATGAAGATTAAGTAAAAAAAAAAACTACAATAACACTCAAACTTGCCATGCATCATACTTCAAAATTAAATACACTGATTTTAGCGGAAACTTTCTTGGTAACCTCTCTCAGACATTACGAAGAAGCTTAACCCTCTACTTTATCCATATGAAAAGATTCATCCTATGCATCCAGAAATATACAGCCAATAATATGCTTGATTAACAATATGCAAACAACTTGGGGGTAACAATTTAGTCCACTGGATTATTTAGCCCTACAAAACTATGACAACAATGAGCAAAATTTGTAATTGACAATGAAAAAAAAAATGGAATAACTTTATCTGTCTTCACTGTTAACCCATAACTGATGCAACCAATGAGTAAATATAGCTGTATTAGTAGCTATAGTAACTTTACTTTCAACACCACGATCAGTACACACAGTACAAACACAAACACACACATTGCTTCACCCAATTGGCATTTCCAACAGCTGAGTTACGTGCAAAACATCTTTTTCTTTCCCTTACTTTTAAACCAGCTACGCAGTTGCGTCTGAAGTGATACCCTTTCGCCCGACCGACATCCCGAACCTCTTCATATTTCTTTATTGAAGTGAGTGAGCAAAACGGTCCTTGGTCAGTCCCCGCCTCTTTCACCCATACCCTACCCACTCCCCAGCAAACGGTATCAACTCCTCTCAGTACTCGGTACTACTATACTCGCATTCACATTCACACTTCTTTCGTAAACTTGACCCACGATCACAACCTCCCCCCCTAACGAACACGTCCACATAGCATCAACAACAGAGACTTAAAATAGCCAAGCTACCTCCACCCCACCTCTCTCTCTCTCTCTCTCTCTCTCTCTCTCTCTCTCTTTCACAAACTTTCATCACAGACCAGCATTTCAATAATTAAATTATTTCCTAGTAAAATTCAAAATAAACCTATTCATACCACGCTCAAAACCCGGCATATGAGCAAAATACAGCAAAATATCATAAATAATTATGCGCGAGAGACCTGCTACACGAAATAAAAATTATGAAGACCGTGAAGAGACGCCATAATTGCTACAAGGTGCTGCAGGGGCGCTTACGCGAAATGTATGCCAAAGGTCATAAAACTGACCGAAAGAGTCCGAACTCGAAAACGCCAAAAGACATCTATCAACGTCTAAAGCAGAGGTTTTTCTCTCGGTACCATCCAGAACATATTACCGGCTACAAAAAGCTTCGAATAATGGAGCGACATTTAACCAGCGACCGAGAAAAAGCCAACCAACCCCTCCTTCAGCGTCCCTCTTCCTTTATGACCCATAAAAGAATAATCTACACCATTTGCCTGCAGCACACGCGCATGGGAGTGTAGTGTTCGTGAATGTGTACGGGTTGCTTTGATTACTGACAATAGTGTCCGTGTTCGTCATTTCTATTTGATATATAATAGACAGGCCATTTACGAGTTCACATTTACACTTTTTATACTTACTTCTTGAACGCCAATAATTTGAATGTTCTCCTTATGCAGCTGTAGTGTATTTTACTTGCTTGTTCCACTGCATTAGGCAAATGTACCAGAAAGCTGCGCACATTGTCTGATATTATAATCTCTTTATAGACGTTTTTCAATGCAATGAAGTCTCATGATTAAACGAAGCATCATAAAAAATGCGCAACCTATTAGGAACATCCCAACAACAATTTTGGTTTGTGTCGAACTTCAATTCATTTTGGCGTTTAATACTTGTTATCTGTTTTGATAACAATAATGACATATGATAGGTTTTACTCATTATTGCAACAATTACTTTATTTTTTAATTTGTTTGTATTATATTTCTAATTTACTCCTCTTACTGTGCTTTCGTATAGCAATCAATTCTCTGGAAAGTTTCGAGGAAACAAAATTTCTTCCGGCTTAATGCGCAAATATATTTTACAACAAAATTAATACACTGTACACATTAAGCAAAGTCCTGTGTCGTTTATGGCCACGACATGTTAGGAACAAGCGAAATTCGCCTGTTTAAGTCAGACCTATGACCAAATCTTTTGCCCTTTAGAATGTTTGCTCGTTAGGAGCTGAATCAAACAACCAGTTTCGCTTTTCGCTGGGAAGGAAGAAAGCAATTCCGAAATGTCTTGAGAAACGAAGGAAAATTAGGACCAAGCGAGAAGAGGGAACTGTTAAGACCCATTCACTGGTGCTCTGTCACTACTCAAGGCCCTTGTCTCCGGAGTTTGTAGAGCTGATTGCCAGGCGCAAATGGACAAAGGTGACAATAAAAAAAATATTGTAAAACATACTTTAAACACATATGCACGCAGAGGCATGTGTGGACACGAGTAATTTGTTTCTCACCTTACTATTATTTGGAACGTGATATAAACATAAAGCAGAAAATCACAGAATTAATAACAAAGCTTGGTTATATATCGAGTAGGATAGCTACATTTTGTTTTTATAGTACTCTATCCCTGCCAGCATGCATATCGAGAGAGAGAGAGAGAGAGAGAGAGACTCTAAAATGAAGGTAAAATAATATGAACTGAGGAACACTAATTCACATTACTAATAATTATGATGAACATTGGTCATTAGCTTTTAATTTTCCAACTGGACGGATTACGGCACTATTTTAGGAGGTGAAATCGCAGCTTTCTCATTTGGAGTTCAGTGGTATGGGAAACTAAATCGACTGAGTGATGGGTGCGGTCAGGTGGTGATAACTGGCCTCAATGAAGAAAGACATCTAGGGATTAGCATGAATTGTCCATTATATTTCTCGCCGTCACATTTACGTTACGTCAATCACAACTTTGAGTTGATTAATGTGATAAAGTACTATAGGACTGCAACTGACGTTGCCAATTTGAGAGCTGTTTCTAGATAGGACAGCCCCGGGGTCGGTCTATTTCCTTTACTTGTACAGCTCGAAGTTTCTCTTCTCCCTCTCTTCAGTTTTCTTTTTATTCGCTCTGCTCTCGCTCTTTTTCTCTGTAGCCCCCTCCCGCAACGCTCACCACGGCATTTCCTCTCCACTTCTCCTCTTCCTGCAAACCCCAGCCACTATATTATCTCCCCACTGCTAAAAGGGGGAGATAAACTTCCTGCACCTGTTATGTTTAGAGAGAGAGAGAGAGAGAGAGAGAGAGAGAGAGAGATGTACTTTTCATAACCTTGTCAAAAGGTCGTAACCTCACATAATGAATCCAGGGAGCTCATCACAAAGAATCTCTACCGTCATCGTCATCATTAGCACTTTCAAAGTTATTCGTGGACTAAACAATAGTCGTATATTAGCCCCTCCCTCCTTACCCGTATTAAACTCTAACCCTTCAACGCGAATGGTTTAGTTCTTTCTTCTTCTTCTTCCTGCACCGCCTTTATTCTCTTTGTCATTCTCGACATAGGCCTATCCGGCACCCGTCCTTGAAGTTGAGGCCTTTACCCAACTTTCCCCTCTCTCAGTCAAACCAAGTAGCCTCAGAGGTGCCATTTCATTTTGATGCACTACTTTCTTTTAAGGTTCATTTTCCAAAATGTCTCTTAATTATGCAATTATCGACGCAATAATAAAAACAGGGTAGCTATAAAATAACTATGACATGGCTAAACAGACATTTAGAGAGCGATATACAGCATTTGGTAACAAACAAAAATGGGTGAGAAAGCCCAAAATGGATTAAGGTTGATTTTGATGTACGGTAATAACAAATACCAGAATCTCATTACTAACAACTTTCTTTAAAAATAATAATACGACTGAAGATACTTCTTAGAAGACATAAACAAACAAACAAACAAAACAAACAAAAAAAACAAAAAAAAAAAAAAAAAAAAAAAAACAATATTTATGCTATTTTCTTATGGAAGGGCTCTTGCGCCTTCGTCGGAAGAAAATCTGGGAGTGAAATTTAATCTTGAGGGTCACTGTTCATACAATACGCTGTCCTTGCTGATATCATCAGGCGTCCCAATTGCGTTGACTTTCAAAATACTAGCGTAAATGTTTTCCCATGGACAAGGATTAGGATTATAAGTGAATGATGCTGGTCGACCACAAAAGCAGCCCTACGAAGCTCAAGAATTGTGTATCGTTATACTAATATGATTGAAAAGTCTACGCTATATGGGTCTTTGTTTTATCTAACACTTGGCCTAACGTGATTGTTCTTTGTTAGCCATTATCATTATCTTTATGAGAAGGTGATAAAAAAGTTTGCATGCAAAAGTTCGTGTAAGAGTTCAAATTGAATTTACATTTTACTGGAAATCAGTGCACAAAGGGGAAGGTATTAGTAAGAGGAGAAAGAAAACGATTAAATACGATGGAAAGAACTGCAGCTACTGTAACCAACTCGACGGCAGGAAACACCTGAAAGGAATGCTGAATCTATAATAGGTAAGAAAACTGAGGACGAAGGCAGCCTGAAGAAGAGAAAGAGAAGACAAGGGTGGCCTCGGGGTCGGGGGATGGGGGTTCTCTTGTAAGTGAGGTAGATAGGGTAAATAACGCCTGTCAGCTGTTGGCTGGCTGGGGGATCTGGAATACCCCCTTCATGCCCTGAGGGTCAGACAACACACAAGGTTGGGAGTGGATGAATAGCGGCTTCCACAGATAACGAAACAATAAGTAAGAAAGGAAACAGAATAATAGTGGAAAGGACAATTCAAGCAGAAACAGCAGACGTTTCAAAAGAAGATTTTAAACCTAATAGCAGGCAGAGTCCTTTCACGAACTGGGCTATTTTAAATTGAACAATGGCCGAGAAAGATAATTTAGTTAAGAGCGGAGAATGGGAGAGACTCCAACAGCAGAAGAGAAAGAGGGAATGAAGGGTAAAGACAAAAGGCGGCAAAACAAAAGAAATGGGTCTACAATATTATATCCTTAAAAGAATGAAACAGTACTCAAGGGGCCTTTGGGGAGTAAGAGAAACTAATCTGAAAAAACGTGCTAATGTACAGTGAATGCAAAATGGATGGAATCTAAAACCAGGTCCTGTCTAAAACTAACTGAAGGCAAACCATCGGAGAAGCGAATGGTGGGAAATGCTCACACGGGAGATAAAGGACAGTGAAGAGGCAACGCCAATCCTTCTGAACACATTTTCAACTACAACTTTTCAAGAGTTATTTATATGGATGAACACGGAATTTTACAGGTTCAAAGAAATCAAAATGTCTGTCAGCCTTTGTTGGCAAAGGTAGTTACCACATTTGGTTGTGAAATCTACAGTTCAGAAGAATACACTTTACGTTGCCTAAAAGCTGAAACAAAAATAAAGAAAAAATCTTGTGCGTACTTCAAACTATGATTTTTTTCGTAGACACAAACCCACCTGTCAAGAAAACAAAGTCGTGTTAATTCAATTTAAAGCTATCGGGTAGACAGACAAGAAAATGAAAAATAATAAGTAAACAAACAATCAAGCGCCGAACAACAGGTACAAATTTATTCGGAAGAAAAGTCACAGCTAGAAAACGCAATATATATAAACTTGAGATCCCTACAAGCATACCTCGACGAATGCCGCAAGATGCAATAGACGTGTCTGCATTCCTACTTCACTTTGTTCGCACAAACTTAGAATTTTTAAAGTACGCTCTTACCAGATAAAATGAATATGTCTCAATAACAGTTTCATTCCTACTGACTTCTCTCTCTTACTTTGAAAGTTCTTTCTGGCGTCCTACACCAAATTTCTAAAATCTCTCCAACACAATCGACGGCTATGCACTTCCTCCTTCATATGTTCAAAGTGCTCTACAATTTCTGTTTATGCCTGTAAATAATCACCAGCTCCATTGGTAACCACTCTACGTCAATGTGCTTCAAGGAAACCTTAGTTTATCTTACCTTTAGGAAAATTATTCTAATATGCTATTTATCAGCAGTACACAACAATCCTACTCTGAAGTTTTATGATTTTAGTGTTTTTATCCATTTAGATCAATATATACACTACCGCACATTGTTAAATTTCATTAAAAATTTTAAAAATTTCCTGTTATTTTGCATCATGTAGTCCACATTTCGATATTTGAGTATACGTGATTAAATTCATTAAGTGCCCTGGTACACTAACTAAGGATTTTTTTGATCCGACATAGTAGTGCATCTAAGGGAAACCAATAAGGATTGCCAGAATTTGATGCATTTACTTGAGAATGTACGCGGGCTGACAAAGTCAATCCAAAATAAATGCTTTGAAAAGGCAAATGTTAAAATTCAAATTTAATTTGCACACACTGGAACTGTATAACTCCATTCTTTTATAAAAATGAAGGAGCCAATATGCGTGTATTAAACTGAACAAGTTAAAAGAAAAAAATTACTATGCGGTAAGGGAACAAAAGTAATGTTCCGGTACTTGACCTCAAACCAATCTGTTAACGAACGCGCAGTTCACAGAGACGTGTCACTATCATAAAATGCTTCCATCTCTGTCAGACAGCCAGTTGAGAATAAAACCGAGAATGACTTCACTTCTGCCAAGTGCAAAAACACCTACAATTACCGTCCTTACAAGAATGAATCTGGATATTATGACAAGATTAATATACAATTTATATATTGAATGCCTTCAACCATGACTCCATATACAATAACAAGCAACAACAATCAGATACGTGTGAGTGTGACAATAAAAATGGAAATAAAATATAAAGAAATACACCCTCCACGACCGTGCACTAAAGTCTAAACCGAGACTCACAGGCCTACTGGGTAACGAATGACGTGCCAACTTTTAGCACTGACAAATAGGTCTAGGGCGAAGAATGGAGATAAAGCGACCAAAATGTTCCACTTTCACAAACAGTTTTCCCCCAAAACACAAATTCTAGACCCTAGAGTCAATACTATCAACCTCAAGATTTACTTACTACTTTGAAGATTTAGTTAGACTCAATCCATCTTCTAAAGTCGATCTTCTTTAAAGAAATGTCTCACCTGGAAAACAAGTTAAATATATCCCATAAATTTGCAAAGAGAGAGAGAGAGAGAGAGAGTTAGTTTTGCTATAAAAAAAAATTACATTGGGATCGGAAAGTTCACCATCCCAACACTAAATAAATGTAAAAAAAATAAATAAATAAATAAATAAAATAAAATAATTGTCAGCTTGGAAAATTTAATTACTGAAATTTAATCATTAACCAAAATTCGATCATTTATTTTATTTTACGTCAAAAGATGATTTTTCTTATTAAGCTGTGACTCTTTAACAAATATATTATTTCCGTTTCTGTTAATACATGCTACAAGAATTAACGCTTCGTTTCAAAATTTCAAATGAACACAAGGTTTTTATCTAACCTGCTTATTAATTTATTTTTCCTTTATGAGAACATAAGGGAGAACTTCTCTAAGCCTAAAGCTCATGACTAAACACACACACACATACATATATGTATATATTACATATGTGTGTGTATACATAGTATACTTACATAAATACATACACACAAAAACACACTCCTCCCTCTGACCCTCAAGATATATAGTTCGAAGAACTGGAGGCGTTGTGCGTGCCACCGAAGTTGAACAATGAGTTGTATAATGGTTGTGTAGGAGTGTGTGAGCCACTTGGGGTGGACAAAACCCAAGAATGTTAATGGTAAGAACAGTAGCGGTGAGAGCCATTGCCGATGTCACCTCTAAAAATTTTCTCTCTCTTTTTCTCTCTCCCAGCACGGTGTTTCGGTAGGCCTACGCACGGATGTTTTCGGTGATGTGGATGGCTGTAGGCTGTGAGGAAATGGAGGGGAACAGCAAGGAGATGGGATGTGAAAAAAGTTTAGAAGTCTTAAGAAGAATGATCTAAAAAGGCCTTTTGTGATTCACTAATGACTTGGTTCGTGTGTTCCATTCATTAAGGGAAAAACCTCAGTTCCTTACTGGTACACTGTTCCAGGAAATACAAAAAGGAATCATTAGATGTCTCTGATGACTGAAATATTGTAAAATCAACGAAAAGATCTTATGTAGAACATGTCTGAGTGACGTCAAATTACGACCAAAATTAGAAAGTGCTTATTTACCGAAACAAAAAAAATTTAATATACGTGTACATATTTTCAATAATTCATTTAAATTCACAAAATAAATCCTTTACATCACAGAAAATATACTACTTTGAATAGTAGTCACAGACAGAGGATATATCTATATAAACAATAACAAGACAAGTCAACATATCATCTGGTACTTCTAAATAGGCTAATTCCAATAACCATGATACAAAGATTAATAATAATAAAGATATATGTGCCATTATAGGCACATAGCCTATAATGGCAATATACAAATAATCTGACTTCTGTTTTATACAAAATGATCCACAGCCTTGAAACGATAACATCGCAATTATACTACTTCCATAGCAAAAAAAGTATAATGGTTAATTATCGTCATAACAATGAGAATGTTGAGAAAACACATAAAATGAATCACAGCTGCAAAGACACGTTATCAGTTAATTAGCTATACGTATGTATGCATAAAAACAAGTAGATTCCAGCGAGAAGGGGCGATGGAGATGTTAAAAATGGCCATCCATCATCTATTTTTTTTTTCTCCCAGAACGTGACGAACTGTGAAATGAAACAATTAGCCAACACCCAATAACGGAAGTGAAACTTGTTCCATCCCTGCACCGTAAAAGAAATGGCCAGAGAGTATTGGCGGACTTTTGAATGACATTAACTGGTTAGTCGGTTGTGGATGGTTGCCACATGGCGCTAGCTGCTTTATTCCGGACCACACACACTTTCCTTATCAATATATGGTACTCATACGCATTACTAGTGATGCTATGTAAAACTAGGTAAACTAACTTTCAACAGAGAAGTAACAAAAATCAGGAGCGATTTCAAGGAAGGTATATTTGTTTTTTAAATATTACAAAACTTTATTTTATTACCACAAATAACAATATATATATATATGTATATATGTGTGTGTATAAAACACACACACACATATATGTATAGTTTTTTTTTTTACTGAGGGTCATCGTAAGTATCATGAAAAATATGAACAGCAGTGGTGATAGTAATCTCCTAAGAAGATTTCTCTCCTGATGTTTAGTAAGGTTACTAAATTACCTGCAACTCCAAATATCTCCAAGCACTCACTCAGCCACTCAGCCACAAGTTTGTTTGTTTGTTTGTTTGTTTGTATGGTGTTTTTACGTTGCATGGAACCAGTGGTTAAATAGCAACTGGACCAACGGCTTTACGTGACTTCCGAACCACGTCGAGAGTGAACTTCTATTACCAGAAATACACATCTCTCACACCTCAATGGAATGCCCAAGAATCGGGCATTCAATTGACGTGTGAGAGATGTGTATTTCTGGTGATAAATGAAGGACCCTACTGAAGGGGCCTTCCTATAGTCAATCCATACCTACCTAGGCTCGTCTTCTTTTCTTACAATTCCTTAACAAGACCTTAAAAATAGGTGGTCTTCAGTACCTTTGCATTTCCTAAGACATCTCATCTCTGATCCGTATACGGTGTTTGTGCTCCAGGTAGAGGTAGAGCGATTCTCTCATAACTGCTGTTAGTAGTTTCCACATGACTGGCGGGAACGTATAGAAGCCTGTAATTTACTAACTTCATTGCCCTTTTCTTGGTCTTTTTGTCCTTGTAAAGTTCTGCCTGTTGTCACCCAATGTGTAACATCCCCTGACTCTATTGAGCACATTCCAGTGCCAGCTGAGCACAAAAAAAAAAAAAAAAAAAATCAAATGATATCCCACCGAAGATGCTAGACTGGACAGAGCTGGTATCTAACCTTGAACAGCAAAAGGAATTTCTACGGTTCCCACAGCCCCTTTAAAAGAGTAAGACCCTTAAAGGTTTTGGTTGCTTTCGCAAGGGCACGGAATAAGCTACAGTGATATGCTGGATACTACGAACTACATCAATTTAAATTCATCCAAATGTAGGGCTAAGGTAGGGCAACTACACAAACATGATCAGGACTTAACATCTTATTAACACGTGGTTTTCAAAATCAATAAACAGACAAATATACTAGTATTATACACGAGAAACAGGTAGGATGTGGATGAAACTGGATATACATATTGAGAGAGAGAGAGAGAGAGAGAGAGAGAGAGAGAGAGAGAGAGAGAGAGAGAGAGACTGATAAAAAGTGGTTTCGATGAACTGCCTCTACTTGACGTATGCATAATCAATACCACAACTATCAGATTCTCGTTCTATTCAACGGAGAGAGAGAGAGAGAGAGAGAGAGAGAGAGAGAGAGAGAGAGAGAGAGAGAGAGAGAGAGAGAGAGAGAGGGCTGATCACAAAATTAATAAAATGTGAATATAATAAAAAAAAGACATGAGTTTCATTATGACCATAGTAGTAAAGTTACCTTTCGCTATAACGTCTATGCCTACAGATCCTGCTTGATGGCGAACTCACAAGGAACCATCATAAAACGTCATTTTACTACATGAGAGTTCTTCAGAGACTCAACATGTCTGGGTTAACATGTACTTGTAAATGCTAGGACACAGAAATGTGACGCGGATGCTGCAGATATGCAAATTTATTCCTGACATTTGACCCTCACAAACAGAAAGATTGAGTGCCTCCGAGCATATTAAAACCACATATTTGCTTAGGACATACATACATACATATATTTCTATGGTGTTAATAAGTTTATAACATCTTCGTTATGTGCTAAAATTATTGTGGATTTCATATGTACAGTACACAGATGTTGCATATATATATACACACACAATATATATATATATATATATATATATATATATATATATATACATATATATATATTAATATATATAATTTATTATATTAGGAAAACAGCAGTCATGGGACATACCTATATTCATAAGGAAGCAAGGAGGTGTCTTCTGGTAATTTACCAAAAATTTCTTAAGCGACGTTTCGGGGTCCAGCCCTATCATCACAGCTGTAAAAAGATAAACACGCATAAAACATAACCAATCAAAAGACTCATCCAAATAACCAACATACATCTAAAAAAAAAAAAAAAAAAAAAAAAAAAGGAAAAAAAAAACTACAGTGCTCAGACAATTACCATTTCAAGTGAAGGTAAGAAGAGTGACCAGAACTCTCGAATATTCGGGAGCAATAAAAAAAATGTAAATTTAATATAGAATATAAACATTTTAAAATCATTACACGGGCTTCTTCCCCTCACCAGCTTGCTGTCTTCGAATCACTTTTCATAAAAACAACATTTCCAAAATTAAACAACCAAACTACCGCTACCCCTCCTTACCTGGCGTAACCATATGTACTTTGGACCTTTCCTTCTTCTGGTCACTCGTCTTCTTCCCTTCACTTCAAATGGTAACTGTCTTAACACTGAGTGTGTATGTGTGTGTGTGTGAATTTTAAATGTATGTTGGTTATTGGGATGAGATTTTTTTTTATTATGTTTTATGCGTGTTCATCTTTTTACTCCTGTAATGATGTGGCTGGAACCGGGAAACGTCGCTTAAGACATCTTTGCTATACCAGATGACGTCTCCCTTGCTTCCTTATGAATATATATATATATATATATATATAATATATATATATATATATAGATATGAATATATATATATATATATATATATATATATATATATATATATATATATATTCAACAAAGCATAAAAAGGCATTTGTCACTTACACATTCATACCGTAACTCGTAAACTGTGGATGAGCCGTTACAAAAAATATCTAAAACATAAACATTAGGCACTTCATGAAACTAATTATAAGGCACATCAGTAGCATGCTACCTTCCACTGAACATAGCCTCTAAATTGTACGCATACTTATGTTTTCATGGATATTTAGGCCCTTTCTTTTCAAGACATCCTCCACATCTATCCAACACTTTCTAGATCTTCCTCTCCTCCTTCCAATCTTTTTCAAATTCCAAATTGTTCCAATTACTTTACGCGACATTTACTTGATACACTCCAACCTTGGCTTACACACGCTTCACCTATTCTGAAACTCATATTTTCTCTCATTATACTGTCACGCAAATACCATGCGTGTCATCTGCTTCCATTTTTCCACTATCTATAACATCCATAATTCCGTCTTCCCGATCTCTTTTTGCAAGTAATTACGAATAAGTGGATTTGTGTGTACGCGTGTGCAAATAAAAAAATTGAACAGAAACTACAGGGAAATTGCTAAATTCTACTACGGGTAATAAAAGTTAGCGTTCTTTTGTTACCCGTACTAGAATTTAACTCTCTCTAGCAAGAAAATCGCCATTCTGTGAAATGGAAACTTCAAAGAGGAGGGAGAGAAAAAAAGAAAAGAACTGTCCGCTGTCAAAACGTGAAAAAAGTCTGCGTACTTAAAAATATCGCAAACAAAATATTGCAACTGTTTGTTTTTGTAGCCGTTTCCACGTTTGTGTACACATTTCTAGTGTTACCCCAGAGCCCAATAAAATTCAGTTACCTCTAGAAAAATACGTGAATTTGTTCAAGCTATAAAATTCAGCATTTTTTAATTTATTTTTTCTTACAATGCCCTTTCATCAATATGAAACCGCATGGCCTAAAGTGACATCGATAGAGATATGGAGAGTTGTGTAGCGATGGAAATTAACTTCTGTCCTGCACGGTTACTAGAGGATGGAGAAAAACAAACTCTTTATTTAAAAATAAAGTGATAGGAAATTCGTCCTCAGTTCCCCCAACACATTAGATCCGATAAAATCACCAACTTCCAAAACAGTACGAATACTGGCCAGTAACAAACAAAGTTTTAAAGTATCCTTTATAAATGCTACTTTTACACTTAATCCATTCTCCACAAACTTCAGTTCACAAAAGGTCACGACTCTGAGACATCTGTTACATTTCTGAGTATGCCAAACGACATTTTTACTATGCCTTTTTAATCATCAACCCAATTCATATCACCAACAACTCATCTTCAAAACCAAAAACAACTACAGAAGCAAATTTGCCGATCTTTACTCGACAACAAACTTAGCAACAGCACCCAACTTCCTAAGCCAATAATAATCCCCATGAAAGATAAATATTGGACAACTGTAGTAATGCTGTTACGTCCATAGTAACAAGATATCAAGCAGCGTAAACAACGTGTGATCGTAATGCGTTAGGTTTAACGCTGTGACGCGATCTGACCAAAGGTCTAGTGTATAGACGGAAATACTCTAGCTTATCGAACATCTTAGAATGTTTAGGTGGAGAGTGAATAGCAGACGAGACAAGATATAAACGTAAACATCATTTCGCTATTGAATGAAAGTGATGATGAATTAATATTTACTTTTATTTTATGGAAAGGCAACTGTCAAATAAGATATGCTTAATTATAAACTTGAGAAATCCTTAACTGAGTGAGCAAACTAACGACTTTACAAGAAGTGAATAAATGTCAAACCAATTTAAAAAAAAATGAAAAAAATGTCAAACTGAATCAGAACTAAGGATATGTCAGTTTTCATTACAGAACTTCACTTAATGAAGAATGATATTCTCATGAAACAGACAAGTAAAGCTTAGCTTGCAAGCTGAAATAATGTATGAATAAACTACGATTTTGTACGCGTCCCCGTAAAGCTCACGTTTGTTCTCGCAGCCTACAAAACTTATTAAGCAAAACTTTTAAGTAAAGCAAGAACTGCGTTGTATTCATTTATGCAACATTATGCATTAATTGTGAATGTCAATATTATTATTTCAGTAAATCGCAGACTCTAGTTATTCATGATCACATGGAAACTATATATTAAATAAAAAAGTCAGCAGTGTATAAAATACCATCAAGAATACTGGAAAAAAGTACTAAGTAAATTATCACAAAGTTTGATGTATTAAATACATGACATTTTCACTTACACGAATATGCGCAACTGTACAGTTAATCCAACACATAATCTAAATATATATTGTAGTACTATGAAAACATATTCAAACATATATACATATATTTTCGACGGTACTCTTATTCCCTTGAGGGAAAGGCGCCATACTTTTTTCAGCGATTCTTTTAGATGAAGTTAGTAGCCCATCCCTCTACCCATACTACTGTTTAGGCCAGGCGATGAAACACTGGTTTGTGTGTCTGTCTGTGTGTATAGGTGTCACTTACACACACATGCACACAAATAAATAAATAAATATATTTATATGTATAAATATACATATATATACGGAGAGAGAGAGAAGGAGAGGAGAGGAGAGAGAGGAGAGGAGAAGAGATAGGAGAGAGAGAGAGAGAGAGAGAGAGAGAGAGAGAGAGAGAGAGAGAGAGAGAAACACACACGACTTTTCCGGTGTATTTATTACACCAGTAAAACGCGCGGGGACTCAATGGCAGGGACATTTGAAGACTAATAATTCATACAACGGTGAGCATGGAAAAAAGGTGACTGAATAAAAAGAAAAAACTCACTGGCGAACTTAAAGAAAAGGTCATTAGTGAACTAAAAGAAAAAAGTCACTGCTTAACTTTAAGAAAAAGGTCACTAGTGGAATATAAGAAAAAAGTTACTGGTGAACTAAAATTTAAAAAAGTCACTGGTGAACTTAAAGAACTTTAAGTCATTAGTGAACTAAAAGAAAAAAAAAGTTGGTGGTGAATTGGCAATGAACAAAGGTTTTGTCTACTTGATCTAACCTTACAGCGACTGGAAAAATTACCATAAATTAGCATTAAAAGACGGTACATTCCACTAAAGATGATGCACATCGTCATTAGTGCCAATTGGCATCACACGCCATGGCCAAGATTAAAACTGACAGCAGCAATGCCACCGTACCCACATGCTAAGGTCCACCTGTTGGATGTAACCTATTGTACAACTGCAACTCTCACTTTATATGAATTACATACAAAAAATACAAAGATTTACGAATATATGAATTACTAGTATTTCATGAAAACACTACGGACTAGAACTTTAATTTGGGTCCTGCAGAGAGAGAGAGAGAGAGAGAGAGAGAGAGAGAGAGAGAGAGAGAGAGAGAGAGAGAGAGAGAAAAAAAAATTATCTTAACAAAATGTGAGGGGGGGAAATACATATAACAGAAAATGATCTCGATATTAACAAAAATCTCGACCAATGCATTTGCAACATACACAGGCTATTTTCATAACGGTGATTTGATTCACTGTGCAAAATCATAATTAAAACGATAATATTACGTTTTTCACGACAGCAAAGAAGCCAATACCTAATCAATATTTGTAATTATTTAAGAAACAGTCTGCATTGATTCCTTTGTTCGATATGACAAAGCATTTCTAAAGCAGAATCACAATTGATTTGGAAAGTAATTCCTGTTCAAAAATATACCTCAATCTTGGCACAATTCCGTGTAAATCACACTCAACAACTCAATTTAGAAAGAACTATTCCCAGACAAGACTGGTATTAAAAATTTTCAAGTCAACACAATGTTATATTTAAAACAGTCAGAACACTGTACCATAGTCGGTTTGAGGAAGTGTATATCAGAAGAGAAATACATCAGTAGTTTATTGTCTCCGATCTACAGACGTCGTCTGTAGATCGGAGTACTTATTTTTTCTAAGTTAATTACGGAAACAGATCATGTCATGATAGCATCACCTACGGAAACAGATCATGTCATTATAACATCACCTAAAAACAAAACTGGGATTAAAAGATGCTATTACTATAACGTCAACAGCAACTGGGTATTTGCTCTATAAAGTGCAGAACAGAACGTACTGAATGATACCTATCAGGTGGGAAGAGGCCTCAAAGCAAAAAGGCCCAAAACCACAATAGACTCCGAGAACAACAAGCATGGTCACTCGCACCACCTCATGAGAATCAGCACAGTTCAGGGGCACTGGGAAAGATAAGCAGGAGCGATATCTACAATCGTCATTAGTCGAACACACGAGGGTCATGCGTACTCGTATTATGCTGTCTCTATGTCACTGGCGTCAAGACTTTAACTCTATTTCATGTTTATTGTTTGTATATCTGTGTAGAGAACTTCTTGAATGCAAACATCTAAAATTCTTAAATTTATTTTTTTTACGTTATCAGATTTACACGTGAAATTGTTTAGAGAAATTGGTGAACGTTACATGATTAGTATACATTGTTGTAAGTGCATGCTTGACTCAAATTGCCTGAAGAACGAACAGTTTCATTTCGTATTCGTGGGCATTCCTGCACGTGAAATCTTCATCAGAATAACAGCTAAGTATAACATCGTCATCTTTAAACATATAGGCTATACGTAAACATGTACACACGATATATGTATATATATGTATGTATGTATGTGTACATACATACATATACATATAAGCGCTCGTGTTTATGGAGAGGTTAAGATACATACATATAACATGATTCTTCTCCAAAAAAGGAAGGTCTGTGCTACGCCATCCTTTATGAAAGATGTTTAAATGTTAAATGCAGTATTAAATGCAAAGGTTTTACAATTCTGCAAAATATGATTCCAGGACTGTTCAAGGCTATTAACCTGTTATCCGTTCAACGAAATACTTATATTTATAATAAGATCTCATTCACGTGCTTCAAGAAAAGACAACCTTAACCGATCCTAAGTAAATTTCAATTTTAAACAATATAAATGTTGAACCATTTTTTCAAGTGTATATCAAAGACGTCCACTTAATACTAATAAAAATGCTAGAAATACTTGTTTATGCATAAGTTTCGAAAAGATACTTGTAAAAATTAATCCTTGAATGGTAATTAATAATTTTTTCATATGAATATGATTCAGTCCGGCTAATTTCTTGAACAAAGATTATTTATAAGGTTAATCTTGAAGTAACCTTTATAAAAGTGAATTATTTGTTTCCAATGGTAAATAATAGCCCTTCAGGAAAAACAGCTTTGAACTAAAGAGAACCAAAGACAGGAATAACGTGCATCATTTAAGGATTAATGAACAGGAGCGTCATGGAAACCTGTATGACAAATACTCAGCTTTTTTTTTTTTTTTCACAATATTCAGCAACAAAAGCTTTACAACTGTGATGAAAAGCGGGAAACCATTAAGACATTAAACTCTAACCAGTCGTAAGAAGAAAGTATCTAGAAAATCTGACATAAATCAAAAAGGGTTCCTCATAAAACAGCACCGTAAGGGAAACCTACAAGCAAGAAGTAAAACACAGCTAACAAGATTGAATGATACTATGAAAATACAGTGAGGACTGCCACACTCAAGGACGGCCGTAGTTGGTTTTCTCTTTTGCTAATGGACAGAAGTAATTGAAAGATTAAATGCAAGACGAGGCAAATGTTGGCAAGGATTTCCTTGTACCTTGTAAGAGGAAAGAAAAACCATCAGCTAGTTATGGCTGCTTGTGACAGTTGACCTTGAAATGACCACTTCCTTTGCCGACCACATCACGTCACTGAGAAAGGGTGTATGTGGGTGCGTGCGCGTGTATGTGTGTGTGTGTGTGGTGGTATTTGGCTCTTCTCATTTACATATACAAATAAGAAGCATGTATTTTCTATAAAACGTGAAAGAGAACATACAAATAAAACCTAAATTTGTTTGTTTTCACCCATGAAAGCAACATGAAATTGAATCGTCCTAACGTCATGATCAAAGACCTGTCACTTGAGCAGAAGAGCATGGCAAAACTCAGTTACAAACAACAAGGATTAGAGTTCGAGGAAGGAAACGAATAATTACATTCGTCTCTAATAATAAAGTCATAAAAATAAAGAGAAAAAGGATGACTTTGCCTGCATAAACCATATCCACTTATGTTGGAGAGATGTAGACTTGCTTCTTTAACCAAAATGTCGATAAACCTTTAAGACTTATCGCATTGTATTAATAATCCACGAAGGCAAAAAAGAATTGCAAAATACATTATGTAAATATCAAAAGCAGCTATATTCAAGGCTTAACCTTACCTTCAAGTAACTAAGACACTTAAAAACGAACATCATAATATTCAAATACAAATCAGATCATATTGTTCAGAAAGACGAGTATGAATTATATAAAACTACGGGGAAAAATTATTCAGAGAACTTCAGAAATCTGTGGAAAAATTCCAATTAATCCTTGGTCCTCACTTATTTAGGAAGTTGGGCACTCTGAAACCCATACAATGTGATATGGCATCAAACATATTAGACGAGGATAAAAACATTTAATCTACCAACAACTACAACAATTTCAGTACGAAACATACCAAAACATAGAAAGCCCTCATGCACTCTTACATGAAATATTCATTTAGTAAATCAAATGCACTCTTACATGAAATATTCATTTAGTAAATCAAATATAAAAATACCTTATGGAAAGGAATTTTTTTTCAGCGTAGCAATGAAAGTTTCAATTTGGCAGAATCAGTGAATGCAATTGCTTAAAATACACAAATTTAAGTAGTACTCAATGGTCATGGGAAAATAACACTTGTGACTAAATCCAACAGAATGATTCACGTACAAACAAATATACATACATGGGAACCACAAAAAACACAGCTCTCCAAGCAACCTGAGCCCCTAAGCCAAGTCAAGGTTCTTCAACCAAGATGTAGCCGTAAAAACCTTCAGTAGTTTTATTAAGTTAAAACATCTTAATCCCTCAGATAAAGCTTAAACACTTAGTTGAACTTCTCCACCTCGGGTAAAGCGAGAGAGAGAGAGGGGGGGGGGGGTGGAGTGAATTAACATTAAATAAAATTAAAAAAAAAGAAAACCTGTAGGAGTCCGAGGGTATTCTTCACAGCATATATAATCAGAACTGTACTACAAGCATTAGACTCTCTATTTGAACATTCTGTAAAAACGCTTCCAGCCTCGGCAATATAAAAGTCTTACTATAAACAGAAAACAAATTTGAATTCTTTAACATAAAATTCTTGAGGACAAGGGAACGCTGATGTCCATGGGAATGGACAGGACGCTAAGTTTTAACGAAACCACATTTTATACCTTACTTCTACTGTTACAATAACCCTTACTATGGATATGCTACACACTCAATGCATCTCCAAAGCTCCCTGTCACTAGTGCATTCAGCACCCACACTTCACACCCATAAAATGTATGTAAACTATTGTATACTTTTTCAAGAGTTCATCAAGTTCTCTCCATTATCAGAATTTAAAACTATCACTTACTTTCTTGTTCTTTTGCGACTCTCTCTCTCTCTACAGCATCCTGGCATACCGAGAGGCCCCATGCGAATGGTCATGTTCCGTTGAAAACCCAATGTGTGTCTGTTTAACCAGGTGGTGAATTAGGTACCTCGTAACTTATAGACAACTGTGGTGGTTGGGCGGTTACAGTGAGGATATAGAAAGGCACTGGCAGCAGGGGCGTCTTTTTTTTTTTTTTTTTTTTTTTGGTGGGGCGACATCCCCCAAAGATTGAACTAATACCCCTCACCACCCACAGCCCCAGAAAGTGACAGCATGTTTTCTTTTTAAATTTGCAATCATAATTATATGACATTTCTCGGAAATATTACGTTTCTTGATCCTTGTCTGTGTACCAGCTACCAGTGACGATGAGATAAACAAGCAATAGCGGGAGTATATAATTTTTGCTGAAATACCTTGCTCATGTGGCTTCATAAAAAAAAAAAAAAAACAACGCTGATTAGGTTCGCTTCGCTCGCCAAAGCGTTTTTGCCCCCTCAACAAAAATCTGAAATGACGCCCCTGACTGACAGCCACAACTACCCCTAAAAATCTAATGAACTTTAACTAGAAAATGCCAATTATGCCTCTTAAAATCTAGTTACAGTATGATTAATATAGTAAAGAGCAGATTAAGTCAATGGGGTTGCAAATAACATGAACTCAAAGGTAAATCTAAGCAAGTACTCTAGAGAGAGAGAGCGGAAGATGACATACACTTCCATAAAAAACAAATTCTTTTCTCCCTTAGCTATAGCTTAAACTTGCCCTTAAATTCTATTATAAACTTCTTTTTCCACTTAATATCTCCGTGACTCTATTATTCAGAAAGTAAGACAGATAATGAAATATCACTGTTTTCTATCAAGAAAACAGTGGAGGTGGAGGTGCGAGTAACAATTTTGTTAGGCAACAGTCGTATCTGAAGTCTAAGAGTTAAGTAAAATGACCATGAGTTCGTACACGAACCTTGAAAAAGCTTCCAGTAGAATGTGATGCGTGTGTGCTTGTTGCCGTGGTGGGAGAGGAAGGTGTTCACGATGTACTCCTAATGAAATTTCCATGTATCCTTGACTCAGTCATTCAAGACTGAACGTAACAGTGTGTTTTGCTTTGTTTGTCTTTAGTGCCCTTCATTTAACCCATTAGGAAAACGGGAGAGTGTATGTATGTGTACACACATACATATATGTATAATGTGCGAGTAGTAAGGCAGTGTGTTGCATTGATACGACGTCACTTAAACGTGGGAGCGGCATCGAGTTGAATGAAATAAATAGCAACTATAATGACAACATCACTTCGTAAACAGCTAATGAGTTAATAACCTATTAGCACTCCATCATCATTAATTACAATTCCCATTTTCACCCAGTGATATCATCTTTTAAACATCAGGCTATTAATTAAAGAACGTAATATACAATGGCACAATCATCCATTCGAACGTTCACAAAAACAGGAATCATCATTTAAAAGGGTATTGTCCTTTCGATTGTATGAATATTTGCATTTTTTACTTCTGACAGTAAATGAGTCCGTCTCTCTCTCTCTCTCTCTTCTCTCTCTCTCTCTCTCTCTCTCTCTCTCTCTCATTGCTACCATTGTTCTGTTCTTAAAAAGCGCTGAATTATTTTTCATGAGTAAATGGGAGTAACATTTTATTGATGTTTTAACAGAAACTTTTTTTAAGACTTTTTTTTGTAAGTCTCAACGAAAATAAAATCTCGATAGAGTACTGATATCTAAACCTGGCAGAACATTGGGCTTGGAAAATAAGAACTGTGGATAGGCTCATTCATTGGTGTTCCCTATATTTCGTGTGCTTACAATAATCACATACCTGAGTGAAAATCCCCTTCTTTCATTTTCTCTATACAATAAGTTAATAAACGCATAAAAGACCAAATATTATCACAGGTAAACTTAATCTGATATTCTTTCATTTATGTTTTCCTTAGAAGCGCACTTGTCTGTCTGCGGTAAATTTAACTTTTTAAAATACCAAAAGAAGGACAGGACGCCATTAATTTAAGTATTCCTAGCCGGAATTTATTGTCACGTCAGGGTAATCAACAAGTAACATTACCACAGGCACCCTTTCAAGTTAATTAATATGTAGAACGAAAAAAGTCCTTTTTTTATATTCTAGACCTGAGATATAAAATACAATTTGCATTTGATTCGAAAGCATTTCCTCATACCATGATCTTTATCAAATGAACATTTACTGATAAAAGTACGATATTTCAATATGATAGTTTTGACTGCGTCAAGATTGAACGTTTTAATAAGAGAACCACAACTACAAGAATATTTTCGTAAATAAACAACGTTAACCAAATAAAACATTTTCCTCAATAAAGAAAACACGACGTGCCTTTTACCAGACCAGAACCCTCTCTCACCTTTTTAGCTCGCAATCGTTTTGGAAAAAGTAAAGCCAATCTCACCACCGTGCCCTAACCTCTTGTCCAAAATGCAATGGAGGGAAAAGTCATCCCCATAAATGTCAGCGTTCTCTGTTTTCCTTCCTTCCCTTCCAATATCTTATCCCGGAGGAGAAAGCAAGTCTTTTATGTTACAGCAACAGACATGCAAGAAGATCACTTTCAGTCTCAGTCTTATCCAATATTATGAAGAAACCCACCGACTTGCATCTTCTATTAAATTTAAGAAGTGGGAATGAAAAACAAAACCTTTATTCACTGTAAAGTTAAGTGACGCGCACACAAAATTCATTTAAAATATTTTCTTCCCTGGAGAAAATAATGACCTACACATGTAAAAAAGTGACGTACACACAAACAAATCCCTCTCACTGCAGATGCCCGAGGACACGAAGACGAGAAGACTGGAGGCCGAGTCCTTGAGAGTATTATCCTTATTTGCATTTCGGTCAGCTTGTCCTTTAACACCCACTGAAAGGATGGGTTTGAAAGATGAAGGCAGGCAAATTCAGAAGGAATAATAATGAAGATGGAGAGAGAGAGAGAGAGAGAGAGAGAGAAAATACTAATACAGTTATTCCATAGAGTGAAAAACAGCTTGCAGTGTTGCAGTATTCGTAATAGTCACATTGCAGCTACTGCCTGTGGAATTAAGGTCTGCCATCTCCATATTGAAATGAAGGAAATGAAAGTGTGAGGACAGAGATCAAAGGCAATCATTTCACTTTGCTAAAAACATTGGGGTGTATTAATATACAAAAGCTTTTATCTATACGACCTTATACTTACAAAACCGTGTAAATAAACACTTTTTTGTGGAGAAAGATCAACTTACCATTAATGGAAATTAGGATTCCAGAAGAACAAAAAATGTTTACCTAGAAAACATAACAATCACTAATACTATACGTAAATCTCATGACTCAGGTTAGCAAGATAGAGCTTAATATTTCTAATTTATTTTCAGGATACGAAAAGCTATCTTAACTATTAATTGAGATTTCAGGTCTTAACCTGCCTCGAATGTATGCAAGAGAAATCGAAAAGATATTATCAGAACAAATTTACGCTTCCTGTCTCCTCAGAAACCAATTAAAAAAAAGGGCAATTTTCATAGTTTGACATTCCATCTGAGATATTGGATTCATGGGTAAAAAGATACCCACATTCTTAAAAATGATAGGAAAAAAAATTATGATAATTGGGCTGTCACTATTGACAGTTAAAACATTAATTGTTATCTTGAATCTAGTTCAATTCTAATTAATTCCTTTTGTCATATCCGGAACCCAATGCCTCTATCCTCGTCTTTACTTCCTTTTTTCATATTTACCATTAAAGAAATCTGATATTTCCATTTTCACGATAATCCGACCAATCCTTACATTTTCTTCATTCATATTATCGAAAATACACTTTATATATTTCCTACAGATTAAAGCGAAACAAGCCCAATACAGTTGGCAATCAATGTTCGAATCCCAGGTAATGACGGCGTAGTAATGGCACATTTCGTTGAAACCTATTGCGCCTCTCGTGACTTGATCAATGAAATTAAGGGGACAATATCCAGTCAACCTGTATTGGAAGGCACTCACAGTTCAGATGGTGATTAGCCTACATTCTTGAGCTAACCCCTTATAGGAAAAGGTATAGAGCAGAAAATAAAAGGAAAATATAAAACTTGTACACTGCATGTATATATATAAATCCACACAAACACTATATATATTTATATATATATATATATATATATATATATATATATATATATACATATATATATATTTATATATACACACATACACAAATATTATATATATACATATGTGTGTGTTATTAGAAAACAACTCGGTGTAATTATACTACATAATGTCAAGAATAAGATTTAGCGACCACGTTGCTTCAAATGACCAAAAGATGGACAATAACATTATGATGCAATAAGATTCTGCAGGCTAAACTGAATCTAAATAGTAAAACGGCCTACAATATATATTGAAATGTTAAGAAAATATTCTATGAAGCTTGTGTACGAATGCAAGATTGAGAGAGAGAGAGAGGAGAGAGAGAGAGAGAGAGAGAGAGAGAGAGAGAGTGTGTGTGTGTTATCATATCTAACACAGATGATATCCCATAGAATTTGTTATTTCCCTTAGGACTTGATTTCGTCAGAATCTTACTTTATTGAAAAAAAAAATACTGAACTTCGAATCCGATTAGCGTCTGTATTTTTTAGCAAAATGTTTTATTACCTTTTAGCATATTTTTGAGAGAGAGAGAGAGAGAGAGAGAGAGAGAGAGAGAGAGAGAGAGAGAGAGAGAGAGAGAGAGAGACTGCTTGCAGCAGGTGTCCACCATCCGTCGCTCTGTTCTCTCGCAAGCTGCAGACAATGATGTACATTAGAGCCGAGGTCAGACGGTCAAAGACAAAAGGACCCGGAGATATGGTCAGAGATTCCAGATTTCCTTACAGGGCAGGGTTGATGTCCAAGCAGAAAGAAAGAGAGGGAAAGAGTTTCGGTGAGATGCATACCATTCTGCGCGGATACAAAGGAAAGACAATGTACTTCAGTCGTACTTTTGTTTAATGCTATAGGAGATATATATGAGATTTTCATTTCCTTGATTTTCCCATCAAGATCTAGGTATTTGCTTTGTAGATAAAATGCCTACCATGCATTGCTAGCTAAAGTCAGACAGAAAAGTCTAATATCCGAAACCGAAATTCTGTTATTTGTTGCCGAACTCTTCCTTGACCGTCAGAATACCTCTCCATGAAATTTTATTGAAATCTACGATAACCTTTAAGCATATTATTTGAACCTTCACACAAAGATAAGGTTAATACCTACGCTTTCTCAAAACTTGTCCTCTTTAGTAATAAATACATCATATATAAATTAAACAAATTGTTTATTACACACATATAAATGTATATATGAAACAATTCTGGATCATATAAATAACTGTATGTCTATGAAATAACCAAATGAGTAAACAAACAATGTTTCATGGTATACATTTGGTTTCGGAAGAGAGAGAGAGAGAGAGAGAGAGAGAGAGAGAGAGAGAGAGAGAGAGAGAGAGAGAGAGAGAGAGAGTACATATAAAACATGTGCGCAAGCATGGTGATAAAATGGTGAATGAACCATATTACATAAGCAAATAGAATTTCGAGTAGCAAAATCCCCAATATATCAGTGGCAACTAAATCACATAGTGTGTTTTTAGTACACACCAAATAAATGACATTTAAACCATCCAATTTATAATGCAATGAAGGCATTCCCTCCAATTCAGGAACTGGAGGGTGCGAGGTACTGGCAAATACAGGTTTTCAAGAACATGAAATCAGGAAGGAATATCAGTTCGTATTAAGAGCAGTAGTAGTGTTAAGATTCATAACACAAGAAAAATATTCACACAAGCACGCACTCACACACACACACGAATATATATATATATATATATATATATATATATATATATATATATATATATATATATATATATACACACACACACACACACACACACATATATATATATATATATATGTATATGATGTGTATATATACATATATATATATATATATATATATATCTATATATATATATACATATATATATCATATATATATATATATATATATATATATATATATATATATATATATATATATATATATAATTTATTTCAATGATTGCATAACCAAAGAAATGAAAGGGAAACTGATATGCAATCGAACACAGGCAATCAATACTCCCACGAGAATGAGTCCTAGATACAAAAGGACAGAAGGCGAGTGGGAGCATTATTATGAAACGCTGAATAGGGAGCCAAGGCGTGTACCGGACGCGAGATTTTTGCCTTAAACTTCAAAAGGCGTCAGTGATTATATCCCATGATGACCTTTGCTAAATCTATTGTAGGAAGGCATGACTCAGAGATCTTTGGGCACTTTACCTTAAACAGTAATGAAAACGCAATATCTATTTTTTTTCCTTGACTTCACTTTACAGTTAAGTGGTTAGTACAATTCAATAATATTACTTTCCTCAATCATTCATTCACTTCCTTTTATTCATCGCTGGCTACACAAACGGTATTTTTTATCATACGCTTCTTGCACAACTTGGGACAAAAGATCAAAGCAGACCAAAAGCGTATAAAACGGCGAAAGTTTTAAATACAAAAAAAAAAAAAAAAAAAAAAAAAAAAAAAAAAAAAAAAAAATTCAAGCACATCACGAATAAAAAGAAAGATGAAATATCTGTATGCCTCCCCGTAGATGATGGGCAAAGGCAGGAAGGGAAGGAGCGAGGAAAGAGGGAGGACAAAGGGAAACGCAGCGCCTTCAGGGGAAGGACTGGTGATAACGTAGGGCCTTGAGATCAGAAATAATAGACATTGCCAGCATGATGTTAAAAAATAAAACCCGAATCTATCCTTCGGGGGTGAGAAAGCGAATGCTCATTTTATCCCTCAAGAACATTTCCCGTCAATTGCAACCTTGGGTGAGTCAGTTATCTTTGTTAACATTCACGCGAGACATCACTCCTGTCTGGTTACTGGTTAGAGCTCCCAAAACGAGACTTCGCGAAGGTCTTTAAACTGAACGATGCTCCCACGAGTGTTTGTGATAAGCATAATTTTGCTTTTAAATATTAATAGTATACTATACAGCCTTCCAAGTCCTGTGAGTTCATGTTTGCAATCACGTGTATTATACAGCAGCATTCAACGTGATAGATAACAAGCGAATCGTTTAGGAGTCATAGATACAATGCGCGCGCGCGCACACACACACACACACACACACACACACACACACATATATGCAACAGACCTTTTTGTGACAATGTCGGTGATAAGTATACGCCATTGTTCAAGATAAATCAATGGACACGTCTGAAACACTGTTTCGGGTCTCACTGTCACCTGGCGCGCTTTCATTCGAGAGTAATGAGAATCCAGTCTAGATTTTGGGTGCGCTCAAGTCTTCGCCTAAGCTTTAAGGAAACGGCAGAGGACCGTGTAAAATGCTTGAAAGTTGAAACAAGACCCTACTGATCGTTAAATTTCTCAACCCATTTCAGCCCTAGGTCAACTATTTAGTGGAAGTCCAAACAAGTGTTTCACGTAATGGTTAACTATCTTTCTAAAAACTTGTTCCCCACCGACGACCGCTGCCTTCCTTCAACATGTTTGTGATATGAGCACGATAAGGTTGCGACATGAATTAAAGATACGTTTTACGGTAGTGTGGACACACCTTAAGAGTTAACCAAAATTTCATCTTTGAAATAACGATACTGTTGCACGTTAAAGCCATATTTCACAATCTTGGAATCAAAATACAAAATATAGGGAGGAGATACAAGCACCATCAACTTGACAAACAACCTACAAATCCGTTTTTTTTTATTTATAGCCTGACTTGTTCATCAAAAGGACACACACTCAAGCATAATACCCGAGGACAAAGACCTCTGCCCAACAAAGCTTAGCCGCATTTAAAACTAACCCTCGATTCAAATAGTCCCGTTGGCAATCGAAGCGAAATCCAACACAAACACTCAACCATGACTCAATGGTATCGTTTTCGTTTGACGGACCGACGTTTCTCATAACTATAACAAAGCCTTGGCATTCAATGGCTTCGGTAGATACAATGAAAGGTCACCAGCTCCAGCAAAATAAGGGTGTAATAAACTGCGTTACAAGTAACTCCCAGGAACTCCTAATAATACACGAGGCATCCAACCGACCGTCAACTGTTCGTTTACTTCTTTTCATACATCAGCTGGATTTTACTCCCTTCATTAAAATGTCCTGGTTTCGTTTCATATTTAGATGACTTGTACTGTATTTAAATATGAAAAATATTATCCTGAAATAGGCGACTATTAAAAATGCCCTGAATAGGAAATTGCACACGTTCATATAAAAAAATGAAATCCCGGATTTCTGAAGTTGTACCAACATTCAAAAGTTACAAGTATATTTCTCAGAAATATATTTCTAATACTTTTATACTATACAATAATAAGAAATTAACTATGCAAAATAAGAACTTAAGTTAACGACCGTCCAAATCCAACAGTAATGAGTTTTCAAAATTCTTACACATAACATTGCAAACCAATCAATCAATCGTTCTTTATGTGCAATGTACCTTGATAGTTTCAATAACTACGATTGACCTCCGAGCAGTACATGGCAAGTCAACTGGAAAAAGGGGTGACTGACTTCTGTAGTAGTTCTTCACACTAAATGGCTCTACGAGAAGAACCGAAGCAAATCGTAGTCATTATATTCATGGGAATTATGTCAATGGCAAAACGGAAGCGATATTAAATAAAAAATTGTATTTCACAATCAACTGTACGAAACTTAAGTCATAAAAGGAATAAACAACAAATATACACCCGCAAGCAAGGACTTTATGTATGTATATATATATATATATATATATATATATATATATATATATATATATATATATATAAAGATAAATGCCACGAAGGAAAATAAACGAAGGAGTCTGCGAGATCTTTCGGCTGAAAAGCCCTTACTGAAGCAGCTACTGACAAAAATACGAGAAAAGACAATACAAGAAGGTTCGTATAACTGACAGATAGGGATTATAAAAGGATTAGTGCCTAGAATCCGACACACCTGGAAGATAAGAAACCTTCCCAAACAAGCATAAACAAAGGTGCAATTAAAGGTTTAAGACAATCATCTCAGATACAATCTCCAGACAATTAAAGGATTATAGGTGACAGCTATACGGAACCTGGTAGACAAAACCATATTCACAAAAAAATGACAGACATACATTACAATAAAATTTTTTTTAATAACTCTAGGCAACTGATTTTTATTTAAGTCAGTAATTATATATTTGAGGTCATTCTTAAACATGTTACAGATACAAGGGTCTAAATGAAAAAGGCCACGACTAACATTGAAATTACAATGAAAAGTAAGTTGTATTAAAGCAGATTCTAAAAGATTTCGTGATAAGACATCTCTTGACCGGCAATTACTGAACTGTCAATCCAATTAATTCGGTGGTTGTTTTCACTTAAATGAATAAATAATGCATTAGATTTTGCCTCAGTTTTTACAGAGTATTTAGCTGGTTAGCCTTACTTCTAAGCCCTTGCTCGACTGTCCGATGGTAGAATGAGGGACAATCCATACATGGAATTTTATATATTATGTTGTTGCTTTCTCTGGGCCATTTTTTATTAACATTCTTTTTAGTGTGTTATTATAGGAAGAAACAAGGTTGACATTAAAAGCTTTTACAATGGTTTAATGGTTTCAAATCCGTTAAAATAAGGCAACTGAGAATGTTCTTAGAATTTTCTTTCTGTGTGTTGTTTTCAGTATAAAACTTTTTGTGGGCTTTATTATAACAAATGTCTAATATATGTGAAGGATAGCATAAATCTTTCCCTATTTTTCTTATGTATTCAATTTCTTGATCCAAATATTGTGGACTGACAATTCGTAATGCTCGTAAAAACATAGAGGAAAAAATT
Source organism: Macrobrachium nipponense (assembly GCF_015104395.2). Classification (NCBI taxonomy): domain Eukaryota; kingdom Metazoa; phylum Arthropoda; class Malacostraca; order Decapoda; family Palaemonidae; genus Macrobrachium; species Macrobrachium nipponense. The sequence goes on from NC_061107.1 coordinate 112,564,484, forward strand.
GATATTTTTATTATAAGATGGTGGCCTGAGAAGAAATGAAACATAAGTTAAGTTGTTAGTCGGGTTTCCTATAAATACTGAATTTACATTGAAATGGTTCTCTATGTATCAAAACATCTAAGAAAAGGGAGGCAATTGCCTTTTTCTAATTCTAGAGTAAACTTAATCGATGGTACCTGGTTATTTAATTTAGAGAGTAAATCATTTACATCAATACCGACAGGAAGAACAGCTAAACAATCATCAACGTAACGATACCACTTTACAGGAATATGAATGATATTAGGTAAGTAGCGTTTTTCGAAGAATTCCATATACAGGTTTGAGAGCAATGGTGATAAAGGATTTCCCATTGCCATGCCAAAAATTTGTTGATAAAATTCACCATTGAATATAAACTTACAATCACAAATGCACAAACTCGTGAGTGAAATAATGTGACTTATAGGTAGAGGTAATTCATGCTGAGTTAGTTCATTGCTAAGATATTCTAAAATAGAGTCTATAGGGACTTTAGTAAAAAGAGAACATACGTCAAAACTAACGAATCTATCAGTAGGGCAAAGAGCAATTTTTGTATAATCTATCAACTAAATCTAGAGAATTATATATATGAGAATCGGAGATGGTTCCAAGTAACGGGGACAAGATCTTAGTGATATATTTCGAGAGTTTATATGAAATTGAACCAACAGTACTGATAATAGGCCGCATAGGGTTATTTTCTTTGTGCGTTTTGACTAATCCATATAAGTAAGGTAGCGAAGGAGAATTGACTGACAATTTGCCTAGTAGTTCTGTTTTATCTTTATAGAAAACTAACAAAAAATCCTCTTGATCAAGTCATAAAAAACTTCAATAGCATAGTGAAAAAGTATCCTTAAAGATAAAACAGAACTACTAGGCAAATTGTCAGTCAATTCTCCTTCGCTAACCTTACTTTGTATATGGAGTTAGTCAAAACCCGCACAAAGAAAATAACCCTATGCGGCCTATTATCAGTACTGTTGGTTCAATTTCATATAAACTCTCGAAATATATCACTAAGATCTTGTCCCCGTACTTGGAACCATCTCCGATTCTCATATATAAATAAGTCTCTAGATTTAGTTGATAGATTATACAAAATTGCTCTTTTGCCCTACTGATAGATTTCGTTAGTTTTGACGTATGTTCTCTTTTTACTAAAGTCCCTATAGACTCTATTTTAGAATATCTTAGCAATGAACTAACTCAGCATGAATTACCTCTACCTATAAGTCACATTATTTCACTCACGAGTTTGTGCATTTGTGATTGTAAGTTTATATTCAATGGTGAATTTTATCAACAAATTTTTGGCATGGCAATGGGAAATCCTTTATCACCATTGCTCTCAAACCTGTATATGGAATTCTTCGAAAAACGCTACTTACCTAATATCATTCATATTCCTGTAAAGTGGTATCGTTACGTTGATGATTGTTTTAGCTGTTCTTCCTGTCGGTATTGATGTAAATGATTTACTCTCTAAATTAAATAACCAGGTACCATCGATTAAGTTACTCTAGAATTAGAAAAAGACAATTGCCTCCCTTTCTTAGATGTTTTGTATACATAGAGAACCGCATTTCAATGTAAATTCAGTATTTATTAGGAAACGCGACTAACAACTTAACTTATGTTCATTTCTTCTCAGGCCACCATCTTAATATAAAAATATCAATTTTTTCCTCTATGTTTTTACGAGCATTACGAATTGTCAGTCCACAATATTTGGATCAAGAAATTGAATACATAAGAAAAATAGGGAAAGATTTGTTTATGCTATCCTTCACATATATTAGACATTTGTTATAATAAAGCCCACAAAAAGTTTTATACTGAAAACAACACACAGAAAGAAAATTCTAAGAACATTCTCAGTTTGCCTTATTTTAACGGATTTGAAACCATTAAACCATTGTTAAAAGCTTTTAATGTCAACCTTGTTTCTTCCTATAATAACACACTAAAAAGAATGTTAATAAAAAATGGCCCCAGAGAAAGCAACAACATAATATATAAAATTCCATGTATGGATTGGTCCCTCATTCTGACCTCGGACAGTCGAGCAAGGGCTTAGAAGTAAGGCTAAGCCAGCATAAATACTCTGTAAAAACTGGGCAAAAATCTAATGCATTATTTATTCATTAAGTGAAAACAACCACCGAATTAATTGGATTGACAGTTCAGTAATTGCACGGTCAAGAGATGTCTTATCACGAAAACCTTTTAGAATCTGCTTTAATACAACTTACTTTTCATTGTAATTTCAATGTTAGTCGTGGCCTTTTCATTTAGACCTTTGTATCTGTAACATGTTTAAGAATGACCTCAAAATATATTAATTACTGACTTAAATAAAAATCATTGTTGCCTTAGAGTTATTAAAAAAAATTTTATTGTAATGTAATGTCTGTCATTTTTTGTGAATTATGGTTTTTGTCTACCAGGTTCCGTATAGCTGTCACCTATAATCCTTTAATTGTCTGGAGATTGTATCTGAGATGATTGTCTTAAACCTTTAATTGCACCCTTTGTTTATGCTTGTTGGGAAGGTTTCTTATCTTCCAGGTGTGTCGGATTCTAGGCACTAATCCTTTTATAATCCCTATCTGTCAGTTATACGAACCTTCTTGTATTGTCTTTTCTCGTATTTTTGTCAGTAGCTGCTTCAGTAAAGGGCTTTTCAACCGAAAGATCTCGCAGACTCCTTCGTTTATTTTTCCTTCGTGGCATTTATCTTTATTTATGGATTTATCACGTTCCTAACTTTCGTGATTCTGTATACATATATATCTATATAGATATATATATATATATATATATATATATATATATATTTCTTATATATATTATATATATGTGTGTGTGTGTGTGTGTGTGTGTGTGTGTGTGTGTGTGTGTGTGTGTCCCACTTTTTTATACACCTACAAAAGACAAAATCCAAAAAGACCAAATTAAAATACCCATGAATTGCATGAGGTCAGGTGGCCTGTAACCTCAACCCCCACCCTTCCTTCCTTCTCAACTGAAACTGGGGTTACCTAATTTGTTATTTGTTTGGAATTTCAGAATTTGAAGTGTGTAATCGACAGGTAATCATTGTGGTAATTCCTATTACGTATTTACGCCGTAAAAAGGGATCAAAATCTTCTTTATATACGTATGCATATATATAAGTATATATACAAATACACACACACACACACACACACATATCCCTACACAAAGAGGTTAGTTGCCTGATGTACCTTTCCTTACATCAGGCACGGTTTATTATTTGGCAAAGGGGTTTTGCTGTCATCAACCACAGTTCTTGGTGGGCCTCGCATTTGAATAAAAAGTCCACATGCAAGACAGCAGTTTCCACAGTTATTGGCAGTGAGCCTAGCCTTTTACTAAAAAATAAGACCATGGCAGCAGCTTCCACAGTTATTAGTGGTGGGCCTAGCCTTTTACTAACGGGTAAGACCAAGGCAGCAGCTTCGACAGTTATTGGTGGTGGGCCTAGCCTTTTTACTACTAAGTAAGACTGCAAGGCAGCAGCTTCCACAGTTACTGGCGGTGGGCCTACCCTTTTACTAAAAAAAAAAGTAAGACCGTATGGCAGCAATTGTCCTTTTATTCGCCTTTTACGACACGCAGGACCTACGGTGGTAGTATTCTTACACCCCTACCACACGGTGGATATATACATACATACATACTTACATATATATGTATGTATATATATATATATATATATATATATATATATATATATATATATATATATATATATATATATAACAATAAAAGCACTTATACATAACACATAAGCAGTTACTCAAAAGGGAATGTGAACTTAATATTAAGGGGATTTTGTGGCTTGATATTTCATTGAATAAGAAAGTCATGCGTAAAATGACAAAACTACACACACGCGCGCGCGCACACATATATGCATTAAACCACAAATGTCCTTTAATATCCAAATCACTCTACCTCGGAATTAATACATTTTCATATATGTTAACCAAAGGGTAATTTTTTAGTTGATAATAATTTCATCCTCTCGTGGCTTCGAACCAGTGCACAGAGGAGAAATCAGGACTCAGTGACGTCTTTACCGACTTCGGTTAACATATATGAAAATCTGTAATTCCGTGGTAGAGCGAATTGGATATTAAAGGACATTTGTAGCTTAATGCATGTATATGAATCACGGTGATGTGATAACTATTCATATATATATATATATATATATATATATATATATATATATATATATATATATATAAAGGTTTTTTGCCACGAAGGAAAAAAATGAAAAAAGCGAGATAGCCAAGTACTTTCGGTCCTGGCTATCTCGCTTTTTTCATTTTTTCCTTCGTGGCAAAAAAAACCTTTATTCATACATAGCATCATGTTTTATATACTTCGTGATCAAGTTATTCATATCTATATATATATATATATATCTATATATATATTATATATACATACATGTTTACACACACACGCACACACACAACAGACAACAACACACTAGACACACACATATATATATATATATATAATATATATATATATATATATATATTCATATTATATTTATATTATGAGATTCATATTGATATATATTTATATTATATTATACTATATATGAGCCTCGTAGACCAGGTGATAAGACATTCACCTACTCAGAGACAGGCCAACGTTCAAATTTCTAGAAAGATATAGGGATAGGGTTGAGTTGAGCCGAATATAAAATTTCGGCTAAAGGCCAAGCACTGGGACCTATGAGGTCATTAAGCGCTGAAATGGAAACTGACAGTAAAACGTTTGAAAGGTGTAACAGGAGGAAAACCTCAAAGCAGTTGCACTATGAATCAAGTGTTAGGAGAGGGTGGAAAGAAAGATGAAGAATGAGATTATGAAAGGAGGTAGAGTAAAAGGAGCGAAAGTGGTTATAGCTAGGGGTCAAAGGCACGCTGCAAATAACCTTAAGTAGTGCCTACAGTGCACTGCATGAGGTCCACTGACGGCACTACCCCCCTAAGGGGTATAGGGTAGGGGTACATTTCACTAGTTAGTTATCAGGTATAGGTTTGCGTCTTAGATGATGAGGCATAAGGCTAGCAACACCATCCAATCAGAGTACCTGATAGTGAAAAGGGGAATCATTTTTATCTATATATACATAAATATGCATATATTATATACTATACATAGTATATATTTATACATACACATTAACATAAAGTAACTGACGAACCAACGAAAATTACTGTTTTCAACGCTTTCCATTGTGTTAAAACCTTATAAGAAAGATACATTAACATGGCAAGGACATGAAATAATACTAAGTCCCATAAAAACCGATTAGCTATACAAACATCCTTGCGCCATATCACTAAACTAGTAATACTATAACCTACCATAATGGATCTCGGGCGACACGGGTTGACCTAAATTAAAGACCATAATAACATGTTTTGTATTTCATATTACGTACTTTCTAAATATACTGAGATTAAAGGTCGAATGCATTTCGTGAAGAAGGTGTCTCGTTGTTGGAATTCAGGAGATGTTAGACACCTGGCAACAAAGTTGCTGCGTGCACTTACTACAGAAAGAAAAAAAGAAACATTCACCTCACTGTAAGACACCTATGTAGTGAAAAAACGAGGAAAAAGCAACAAAACAACGCCGTGTATCTCCCTCCACTGGATAACCCCGGACTCCCAATCGACTGTTGTACTATTATTAATGACGAGAACTGTGTCGGCTGAACATCTATGTCGGCAATGACACGGCAGTCTCGATGATTATTTCTATCCAACGCGACAGTTGGAACAAGAACTCCCCGTGCTATCTGGATGCAACTCGATGTTAACGTAATCTTCTCAAAAACAAGTAGTAAGGGGAAGCCTGTCAACAATTTATTATTCATATTTTTTACGATCTAAAAAGGAAATCAATGATGTGAACGATTTGCCAAGCTCTAAATCTTCATCATTTCTTTTGCAAACCAATTCTTCTCATTTCCAATGTATTCTTTCATAAGAAATTCATCAACAATTTAAAACGAAAGTCTTCAAAATTTTATCAACCACTTCTTTGACATTTTAAAGAGCAAACAGTAATTAAAATATCAAACTGGTATTCATGAAAATTCTTTCCACTCTTAAACTAAAAGTAGGGCCTAACAAGAAATTCTTCTTTAATTTGATAAGCTGATTTATCGTAAAAATCTTGCACCGCCGTAGGATGAAAAAATAAGCGTTTAAAAGTATGACAATATATCTTCAGATTCATAATCAATACAGTTTTCTATCAAACATCGAGAGAATCAGTCTAACTTACATATAAAACAACACACGGTGAAAGCAATGTACACACGCACATTATAAGAAAATACACATATACTAAGCACATACATATAAGTATAAATTATACATACATATACATATACATGTTACACATATTATACACATACCTACAAATAAGCTCTCTTTTCCCTTATAGGGGAGATGCTCAGTTATTTTGGGTATGTGGGTGCTTCTCACTCTCTCTCTCCCTCGAGAGAGAGAGAGAGAGAGAGAGAGAGAGAGAGAGAGAGAGAGAGAGAGAGAGTAAAAGTAAAGAGATTGTTTTTCATATGATACTCTTAGGTGACGACAAGGAGGTATCCTATGGAGTAACACTTTGCCGAGCTGAATTCTCTCTCATGTTACGTTACCTATATCGTATAATTTTCCCTTTCTCAGGAAGCGGCTTCATTCCATCCGTCGTGATAAAGCGATCTTCTTTTCCCATTTCAAAGTTTTCTTACATCGCCCAATATCCCGGCTTCGCCCACCCTCTCATCTACATGAAAGCCTCAGTGTGCAAGTCCGATGGTCTTACCATAAAAGGATATAGGCCTCGAACGAGATTTTCAAAGTTTTTCAATAAAACTGGCTGGTTAGTAATGGTGATAAATGAAGGGTATCATACCACGTTAAATTCCTTGTATATAAGATGTAAATAATATGTTAGGGAAAACGAAAACACAATTTTGTCTCTCTCATTAGTTAGCATTTGTATATCTCACTCATTCTACATTTCAAGAATTCTGAACTCCTTCTACATTTCAAGAATTCTGAACTCCGTGCTTTCAAGTATTTTAAGTAGTAGAAGTTTCTGTTAATAATAAATACTTCACGCTGTAGGATATGCGATGTAATTTGGATGACATTTTCAAATTATGACCAAAGAACCTACATTATTAAGAGAATTAACAAAACAAAACCCGAAACATAATCATAATAAACTTCGACTGTAAAGCATGTATATATTTGTAATAAACTTCTACAACCTGATAAGCGGATATTATAATTACTCAAAATTTGCGTAAATAAATATGAAGATCAAATAATACCTACTCTATTACCAGGAAAATAAGTCATGGATATGACAGGAGAATGAAAGTGATGGAAAAGTAATATGAGACATTAACGCCCACTTACATTAGAGCATTACTATCAAGTACGTATACTGGAAGCATACTCGCAAAATCTAATGACAGGAAGGATTTCATCACGGTCAAGGATAAGTTGCTTGGAGACGCGTGCCCTACAGGTGGTGCTGTACTTCGCCCGGCACTAAGATCCTTAACATTTCTGGTGAACTTATCGGCATTTTGTAAAGTATTGTACATCTCTATCAATTGTCTTGTCCTAGCAGTGCATAAGCCCGCAAGAAGGAAATCAATAATAGAGTATAGGACCTTGATCTCACAGACCATGTGGGGAAGTCGCCAAAACGAAGATCAGTTTAGTTCTTGTCTTCCATGCCATTCATTTTCAGAATAAATGATTTATGGTTTCTCTTTACTGCCTGAATGATCTATCTTGATTTTCTTTCTGGTGTGTAAGATGAAACTTATTTTGGATAGTCACGCCCGCCTTGATCCTAAAAGCCTAAAGGGCAAAGAAACGCCTGGAAGACGATAGGCGAGGACGAAACCTATACCACTTGAACTCTAGGTATACAAGAAACCACTTACCTTGAAGGTAACCTTGGATACTTGGACAATTGCAGGAAGATGATGGCGTGAAAGGCAGCTTATGCAGAATTCTATAACAATTTTGATAAAGCTTTCGTTTCGTGGAAATGATGATGATGGGCATTTATGCGGGGTTTGTTCAAAAGCGCGAATGCTGGAACACAAACACACACACACACACACACAACACACACACAGTCTGCCATTCAAAACGAACACTCCTTAGTTATACGTTACTTTGATTTTCTGCATAACGGTTAAATAAAATCAGAAGGAAAAAAAGCTTTATTTCCATTCTTCAACGGTTATCACACACAAAAATAGAAAACACACAATCATCCTTTGTAATCTTACAGAAGTAGAAAGTTTGAGGACAAGAAGTCAAATTTTTTACATTAAAAGTAGCGGCTGTAAACACTTATAATAAACAATATTTTACTGGGATGGGACAATATTATGCATTAAAATAAAGGCGAGAGATCTTACACTCTGTTGTTTCAATTTCACAAAAGCTATATAATTTGTTTATATATATATGTGTGTGCATTTATGTATGTATGTATATATATATATATATATATCTTATATATATATATATATACATACACACACACATATGATATATATATATATATATATATATATATATCTATATATATATTATATATATATATATATATGACAAAAGTGTACTTCATTGCTATTCGTATCAAAAAGAAATCTACAAAGAACTATTCGGTTGGCTAAGAAAACTTTAGTTTTCATAATAAATATCCGAAGCCAAAAGATATTGGAAGCCAAATTTCATATTGATATGATAACCTCGTCTTACCAATCCTTTAAATACCTTTTCCTTTGTTTTCAATTAAACATGAACATTCAGCGCAACGAAATCTCGAGCGGAATCACGCAGAACGTGTGTGAGAGAGAGAGAGAGAGAGAGAGAGAGAGAGAGAGAGAGAGAGAGAGAGATGAAGGTGACCTTTTGACTCAAAACTCTCTTCTTCCTTCCTCTCCTCCTTCCATTTCCAGTCTTCGTCGTAGGCAAGATTGTCAGCTTAAATTCTCTACTCCATAATTACCTTACCATCATAAGAGGGATGAGAATAGTAGCTAAACAACAGCCGCCATCATTGAGGTCGGGCACAACGCCTAACAATTTTCTGGGTTGCCAACGCTTCCTGCTATCAGATGAGTTTCTTATTATTATTATAATAAGATTTAATAGAGAACGCTAGTTTATTAATCAGTAAATATAACTTCTTGCTCGGAAATGTTATTTTCTTAAATGCATAATACCTGCGCCATAAATAATGAACCATTCTAAATTGTATTCTATCACATCTTTCGTAAAAGATCAACCTTTCCTCCAAGAGCAAACATAAGCAGATTCTAGTCAACACGTACGGACTAATCAAATATGATGCAAGGAAAACAAGGAAGGAGTGTAGAACATTAAAAAAAATGAACGTCAACATAAGTCTTCCTCATTAAAAACAATTAAGCAGAGTGTTGTGCTTCTCCTCTTTCTTCTTCTTGTCCAAATCAGCGCATGAAATCCAAGGTGACCCCCAAGTTCCACATGGTTAATATTGCCGGGCTTTAAGAGCTAAATTCTTTCCACCATCTCCGCTTCCCCGTCCCCCAAACATTCCTCATTGGTTCTCTCTCCCCACAACCCCAAGCTTTGCCAAGCAAGAAACTTAAAAATGCCTCTTACGAAAAATCCTTAATATGGATAATATTCCGCGAGTCACTGGTCTCGTTGGAGTCTCTGAAGGGTGTAATTTACTTTCAGACGTATAATCTTGCAACGAAAATTATCCCAAATTGGTAGACAATTTTTCCTCCGCTCTTCCATCCATATTTTATTCTTTTAAATTCTTACTTCCTAATTCAGGTCACCTGTTGAAGAACTTTCATTCAATCAATCGTTACTCAATGATTCTGACGAATATACAAAGCAAATCATGGGTAAAATTATAAGTACACCGTAATCAGTTCTACCGGATTCATGTTAGGTCACTTACATTTTATCGTTGAAACATGAAGTAACTAGACTCGGATCCCACAATAAATGACAGGTCTTCAGGCCGAACAGTTGACGAGCTCCTCTCAATAAAAACTGTGAAAATAAAATTAGATACAAATCACACAGAATATAGTATATTTTCATCAGATATAAATCTCCGAGTCTTATCACAATTTCCGATCCGATTATGGTGCTTCCTTATACATGACATTTATGAAGACGATCATATCACATTTGCAAATCCGCCGTAGGGGATTCAATGTCCCGATTCTCGGGATAAGAAATTCAATGGATGTTGACATCCACATAACCCCCAACACCTACTCCTATCCTCATCTAACCCGACCGAATCCATTTGCCTTCCAATGTCACTTCAACCTCAAGCAAACTGAGGAAACTTGGCGATCACTCCATCATGAATAACTGCCTGACCAGCGCAGTGTGCAGGAAAAATATGAACCTATCATAACTGACGCACTGCCCTTGGAAATGACCTGGGAGCAAGACGTGATGCACGTCTGTCAATGCCATGTATTTAAAGTCATCAGTTCTCTCTCTTTATGTATAAATATGGTTAAATAGCTCCTCTCTCTCTCTCTCTGTCTCTCTCTCTCTCTCCAGCACTCCCTTCATAACCAAGAATATACTACGGGTGAACGGCCGCCTTGTTCCTTCATCTCCTCAAACCCACCACCAGCGCACCATCCTCCTCCCACACCGCTCCTTAACCCATGCCCTTCAGTTTCCTTTATTTATTTGCTTTCTCATCTGATTATTAAAAAAAAAAAAAAAACAATGGTCAAATATTCAATCATTAGCACATCTTTTCGTCATATCTGCTAGTATGTTTTAACAATCACAGACCTCCCAATACACTTGCATTTTTTTAAAATACACTCCTTTGACTAAGTGCATCTATGTTTTCATTTACCCGCTTGAAAATTGTTGCACAAATAAATCTTTTCCTCTTTGGACATTAACTAATTTCTGACACACACACACACACACACACACACACACACACACACACACATATATATATATATATATATATATATATATATATATATATATATATATATATATATATATATATATATATATATATATCCAAACAGACGGCTTTTCCCCTAACGTTGGTAGATCTAAATTATGTTAGACTTACGACTTTTATCAAGTATCTATGGAATGATGTCGCAAGTCCCACGCCATGGCTTATGGGTGTTCAAGGGGCTTATGATACGGACCAGCCTCAATGTTGCTTAACTGGGCTGATCGAACGCGCCTTTTCACTCTCTCTCTCTCTCTCTCTCTCTCTCTCTCTCTTCTCTCTCTCTGTATATATACATACATATATATATATATATATATATATATATATATATATATATATATATATATATATATATATAGTATACACACGCGAGCGGGCGCGCACAAAAGAAAGACAGAAGAGCACAGATACTCATGGTATATTGCATGAGGCACTATCCCACAATGCTTCCTTATAGAACTTCCGAGGCCAGACTGACCGCGACATTTTCTACATCTTCATATTCAGATACGCGTGACGAAGCCCATCTTATTTTAAGTTTGTTTGCCCAAATCACTCGAACTAAGTAACGTTATTTTGTTTTATAAATATTAGGCAATACGAACCTAAATACATACATGCACACAAACATTCATGTTCGCATTGCCTATACAAAAAAATAAGCCTATTCATTAAATGCACAGCAGCTGAGGAATTATGATATTACTGTCCTCCTCTCCCTCCTCCTCACTACCACTACTATCAGGCTAAATAGGTCGAACCATTAATAATAGTTTCTAAGAAATACGAATTCGGAAGACAACCCTGAGCACTAGTCGCAAACTCAAAACTAATATGAAGCATATTGTATTTAGGAATATAAATCATAAAAAAGGAAACTTATAAATTTCATGTGATAAAGCCTTGGTATAACAGGGCATACGTTTAAGCATCTTACAACACTGACATGATATCTCGCACTACCGAAGCTTATACATAAAAATACAGGCGCGTACAGACATACATATACATACATACATACATACACACACACACACACATATATATATATATATATATATATATATATATATATATATATATATAATATTAATACACACCTTATCAATCAGTATCTCTCAGTATCTAAGAATATTTTCCCGATTGTCTAAGTCTACCAACAGAAGAGAGAGAGAGAGAGAGAGAGAGAGAGAGAGAGAGAGAGAGAGAGAGAGATCAAACTTTGAACAAAACTGACAAACGTTGGTAAAAGTTGATGTTATTAGCTCCTGTCCAATATAGTAGTGGGGCCCTTTGATGCGCCAGCGAGATCTTCTCAAACATGTGACAGCTCCCGGAGACCTCGAGCAAACCTGAGAACGTGGTGGCAGAGGAAATGTTTACCAACGATGTTTCATCAAAGGCCAGGTCGTGTTTATCTCGTACAGGCCAAACGAGGATAAGCGAGGGCCCGAGAAAAAAAAATCTGCAGTTTAAAAGTCGCTATTTACGAGAACATTTACACAAGTTTTGCAGCTTCGGGCTCAATCTACCATCAAATGCTTGGAGAGAATAAAAGTTTAACTGAACGTTCATTCGGGTAAGAATTGCAAAGTTTCGGGACAAGAGTGATGGAGCAAACTGAAGGCTGGTAAAACAAGACAAATAATGAAAAAAATACATTATAATAATAATAATAATAATAATAATAATAATAATAATAATAATAATAATGGAGAAACAAATCCAGTTATTTGTGGGTACTTATATTTATTCAAAAATAAATCTGTACAGAGAGCTTTGGAGAATCTAAATAACTGGATTTATTTCATTTCAAGACTCATGCTACTATGAGTAATAATAATAATAATAATAATAATAATAATAATAATAATAATAATAATAATAATAATAACGACATCCAAAACTCACACTTAAGAGATGAATAGAACAACCCAAAAATTCGGTTCCCATCTCATGCCTGTCAGATAACAACGTCTGGTAGTTCCATTAAAATAAATGCACTGTATTTGGACCATGAGACCAAAATTCATCTAAGGTCATTGTCCATCCTATATTTTTTCCCCAAGACACAAAACTACTTCTTTGAAATGTCATGCACATGCAGCAATTTACTGTTGCTGTCAGTGAGTTCATGAAACTTCAGTGTCATCATCTCATGACAAAAATTCACTAACACATCTACTGAACATTTCAGTGTCTGTGTTGATTCTGCAAAGCTCATCACTATATTGTTGACATAGATTAAAATAAAGCCAATGAAAGAGAGAGAATCTTCGCTTGCCTCATACCAATTAATCAAGGCAGCCACACGTTGCACCATCCGCCTAGTCTGATACCAAGCAGGACCAGGCGGTTTAACGGAGTTTCAGTTTCCCAGTTGCCAAGTGTCTGGCTGTCAGTTGGCATGGAAGAAAGCACCGTCGCATTCGCCAGTTTCTCAGGCCATATGGCTGTCGCTGATTTATAAAGGAAGAAATCAATCTTTTCTTTATCATCATTTTAGCAGTTATATAGCTTTCTTTTTAATCAAGCTGGTTTATCTGTGGTTCTTAATTGTACTAAATAACAAATAAATGTTAACGTCCATTCGTGCTTGCACCCGAACATCGAAGTGTTATACTTGAGCATACGCCCACATATATCAATATATCCGTGCACACACATACACACACACACTATATAATATATATATATATATATATATATATATATATATATATATATATATATATATATATATATAGGTCATCAGTAATCTGATTCCAACAATAAACCATTCTGCCGGACAGTTAGAGTAAGTTTATTTCTGCTTATACGTACATCTACAGGCTGTGCAGCATAGACGAGAAAACTAACAGAGCGCTACCATTGTGGCTCAATGTTAAATGACTTGCTAAAAGCTCCAGTGAAAAACAATTATGGGTTAAATTTGCCAGAGCATATTTAGTTTAAAAAAAGTTTATAATGTATGTGTATATTATGTAGGTTATCTATATATATAAAAATATAAATATATTGAATATCTATTTATATTTATCTATATATATATATAAATATAAATAAATATATATATATACATCATAAAAAATAAAAACGAATAAACTCTTTGGTTCAACTTTTAACTCAATGAAAAATGAAAATATATTTAGAAACAAGGAAAAACTCCTAAATGATTCAAAAGGCCTAAATCGGGCAATATATAGAAGCCAATTAACATATAAGCCACAAAAACAGAGCTGGGCCGGCGGCGATATCACCCTTAAAAGCTTTCTAGAAGGCCCTGCCTCGCTCCAGGTCTGCTGACGTTGGAGAATCCGTGAGATGTCGGCGACGGAGGACATCACGGACAACCGGAAATCAGATGACAAACAATCAATGGCACCAAATAAGTCTATGTTTTTTTCCAGGAGTGATTCTCGATCGTGCAGATGAGCGTGGAGGACTCTAACAGGTGTGTACGGTGGTTATCTGAAGACTACAGATACGACCGCAAATTACCTGCGCGACCTTCACCAATGTCTTGAGAGAAGCGCTTTCTGGCTAACAGGTGGTGATCGCACCAGCAGTCACTCGGCCGAGACGACATATGTGACTTTTTAAACTCTTCAGGTGAGTTTTGGGCTGCTCTGGGAAACATCAACATGGCAGACAGATCGATCGTCTTCGATCACTTCATCGAGAAGATTAAATAAAAGTAATAAGGTTGCAAGAAAGCTCACAAAATTTGTTTAGTGCTTCTTGATCACCCTGGTAAAAAGGAAGGCAAATTAATTTACACGAATGCAAACAAACAAATCTAGCGCACACATCAACACATGTATTATATTATAATTATATATATATAATATATATATATTATATATATATATATAATTAATATAATCTATATATACATGTGTTGATGTGTGCGCTAGATTTAATGGAATTTGCCATTAAATGTACCTGTTAACTTAGATTCATCGAATAATGGCAAATGAGTCCTGCCTTCTGTGGCTCATGTATGTTCTTAAGTTGATGTTGGCCGGCTTAGAGGCAACGGAAACGAAACTATATATATATATATATATATATATATATATATATATATATATATATATATATATATATATATATATATAATATATATATATATAATTAGTATGTTCCTATCTTCCCACGAAGATAGGAAAAATTTTGGTGAGAAAGGTTGCTTATACATACGAACATAAGTAATTATATACAAAATTTATTGTATATATATATATATATATATATATATATATATATATATGTAATAGTATATATTATAATAATTATTATATATAAGTTCTAATAATATATATATAATATATTAGTATGTTCGTATGTATAAGCAACCTTTCTCACCAAAATTTTTCCTATCTTCGTGGAAGAGAAAATATCACCCTGTGAAGGGCCGCCATTCTCAGAGGACACCTCTAGTTTCGTTTCCGTTGCCTCTAAGCCGGCCAACATCAACTTAAGAACATACATGAGCCACAGAAGGCAGGACTCATTTGCCATTATTCGATGAATCTAAGTTAACAGGTACATTTAATGGCAAATTCCATTAAACTTTAAAACCACTGAGTATTTTGCGATAAGTTTACCTTCATACTTATATACCTGCACATACACACATGCATACACAATATAGATATATAAATATAAACACACGTGTATATATACACATGTGTGTGTGTATAGTTTCCCTTCAAGATTCAAATGATTACATATCATATGATAAATTCTACAAATTTCGCTGGCAAGTAAATATTTGGTAACTGCAACCCTCGTGTTGTAATACAAAATATTACACATATACACAAGCCTTCAAAACATACTTTGTCTGAGAAGTAAAGCCTACGTTCTAAATGTCTCCTGAGTCTTATGAACGTTACAGGTGGCTTTCTGCGCAATTTCCAGGGGGCCGGAAATAGCTTGGTGAAATGGTTTCGGGCTACTACGAAATCATGACAGCTTTACAGTTTGCGCAACCAATATGGATATGTTATAGCATGATGATTTGTAATACCTTTTTTTTTAACGATACCATACGTGTCTCTCTCTCTCTCTCCAATTCGATGTATCGAACGGTTAAAAAGAGCCGTCATCCTTTGGAATACATCTGGAGTTTCGCCAGAAACAAATATACGAAATCTTCTTGGAGGCCTGAGGGCATACACAACAATTTCCGGTAATTTGCTTCTTTTTATGCAAGAGCGATAAAACGTGTAATTTTCTTCATATTTTAATTTCCTCCATATTTCAACGTATAAGAAAAACAGCGAATTTGTAAGAAACTAAATACTTTTTAAGTAAAACAACAATACATGTTTATTCGACATAACAGTAATAATGAAATATTTCAAGCGACCATTACTGCAAAAAAAAAAATCTAATTATCACTTAATAAGTTCAATGAGCTTTTGTAGTTTATATGGAAATAATCAAGGGAGTATAGCACACTTTTGCTACTTTATACTAAACACTGATATTTAACAGAACACAAAATTAGCAACTGAACAGGTACGCGAATCAAATAATAGACTGGATTTCGTTTATAATTTCTTTCAGTCATAAAGGAAACAGCTGCTAGTACGGTCAATCTAGCAACTGATTTTCTTATGATTTCGTTAAATAAAAAAAAAACTGCCTATTGTTTGATTGGTATTGTTGTGCACTAGTTGTGATTTTTTTCCTCTTTGTTACGTTGTTATAAGTTCAATAAGTTCAAGATTCTTTACTTCCTTAATCAGTTATAAGGTCGGTGTAACAGTAATGAAGAACTGTACTTATCCCTTTACTTACGATAGTATCACAGCAAGTTTAAGCCTGACCAGAAGCTACGAAAGAAGGAATTCTATTTCCACAGAACTTCTACAAAGAAATTCCTTCTTAGTAATAACAGTGGAGAAACCTTACTCTCAATTCCTTATCTTAATTCCAACGAGCATTAGAACACAAAAGACTTGTACAAATAGAATCTCAGTAAAAATAAATTTTGTTGCATCTGTAAAATATTAGGAAGCAAACAACTTCAGAGGGAAAAAACTGTCATTGCTTGATGAAATTATATAGCTCTTCTTACAATTACATAAAAATTCGAGAACACACAACCAACCATCGACAGTATTTCAGTTTGCCCTTCTTTGCTAGCGACATTTAAATAACAAGGCAATAACAGTTTCGAAGTAGGCCTACTAATCCTTGTTTTGAGTGACGAATTTCCTTCTTTCTCCCCTTCTCTTATGAAAGCGACCATGTCACTATTCCTTTTTCAAGGCAGTGTCAATGGTGATCGTGTGCCATCGTGTGTTTGCGAGTGATAGCCAGTGGAAACATTTTCTTTTGCTGCTGTAACCTTGACGTGGTCCAAATTATTTTGGTTCAATATCATGACACATCCAGTGACATTAAATATGAGTTGCGATTCTACTATCATCTGTGACCTTATCAAAATGACCTTGATTTAGGGTCATTACACACACTCCCTGATCCTCAGCATCTTTTTTGTGGAGTGAGTTTCTAAATTACTATACCATGAAATGATTGTCCACTCAAATATTTCATTCTACTTTACCCAAATTTCCTAAAATCTTTTAGGATGAGAACGAGCCTTTCATGTATACCATTCCAAATTCATGACCAGGACAAATCACGTAACAGACGTGCGGACATGGGTACCCTTGTATAAGAATGGTGGATTTTTCAATACAACAAATGAATCATGTTGAGAAGTTATGTCTATAAAAGTGTGAAAGCATTTTTGACCAACAAACATTCATAATATATTTCCTTTTCGCCCATGAACAGTTTTCTTTCATAACTTATAGCAAAGGAATCTAGATTGACAACAAGATTTACATGCAAACTATCTTTATACATACCGATATCCAACTTCCTATAGGGCTAGCCACGAATCTCCATACCTTCGATAATGTTGCCTTTCTCATAAAACATAGAAACTTATGCATACGTTATTCATACACAACGAAAGAGGAAACACCATGTGTGAATACATAGAAATAAAAAAATGTATAATTTCAGCAATAAATGCCGGAAAACGTTTTCGCTTTTCAAAGGCTTCATCATTTGTTTCTCGTGATTCTGAAGGTCAGTAAGGGAACTTACGATGATGGTGTTCAAAATCAACCTGTCTATGGTAATTTCCTCCTCAGACCTCAAGGTTTATGTTAGACTGAGGAAAATTTAGTTACAAAAAAACTTGGAAATTTACAACAAATCGAGAAGTGAACAAGTATTCATGGTGATTAAAGTTATAATCTTCCTACGAGAGATGGTCACAAAGATATACACACTTTTATATAATTATTTAAGCAATACTCTCTGACATGACACCTTCCGTTACCCCATTTGGCGTTGTACGCAGTTACGTAAGGTTACCACAGGACGGTTCATATTTCCATGTGTCTATACAATATTACATTTCAGCTGAAATCATTTGAAAAATATAATTCTATAAATTAAGAGTGTAAAACAAACACGAGGCCAAGAGAAATTCAAGTACCAAATAACCTTAACAGAGAAAACTAGTTCTAATTTTAAAATACAAAAAAAGTATATAACGGGAAACACATTGTCACACGTGTCTACGCCTTAAATTGTGACGTGTCCCCCTTTAAATTAAACAATTCACGTTTTAAAAAATAACCAAGAATTGACTTCGGAGAGAAGGACAGGAGATCTTTGTGTTCATTCTCTGAAGCCCCACTCAATGCCAAGGCTACATGCATTTCCTGCACTCTAAGTGATGTAACAAAGAAATTGTACTTGAATTGTAATTTTATATAGTGTTAAATAAAACAAAACTGGATATGGAAAAGGCGGAGGAACTTCAAACGCTATATTACTTTTCTGACAAATTGTGGATCAAGGAGATGAAATAAAAATTCAAGCTCAAGAGAAAAACAAGCAAATAATGTGCCGAAGTTTCCTCGGCGCAATCGAGTTTTCTGTACAGCTTACAAGCACGGCCACCAAAAATAGATCTACCTTTAGGTGTTCTCGGGGTAATGCTGTATGTGCAGAAATTCCCAGACGGCTGTGGTGGCCTATGTTGTTACATTGCCAGAAGCACGATCATGGCTAACTTTAACCTTGAGTAAAATAAATACTACTGAGGCTAGAGGGCTCCAATTTGGTATATTTGATGACTGGAGAGTGGATGATCAACATCCCAATTTTCAGCCCTCTAGCCGCAGTAGTTTTTAAGATTTGAGGTCAGACAGAGAAAGTGAGGACGGACAGACAAAGCCGGTACAACAGTTTTCTTTTCAGAAAACTAAATTGAGACAATGTCAGGAGATATCTTTTCCCACTTCATTTAATATGAGTTTTTCAACAAGTAATGCCTTTGATTCGACACAGAAAGCGTTATTGAAAAGATGTTTTGGCCTATGGAACCCTAAAACCGGTGACATTTTACCTATAAAGAAGAGTAACTTGTGATCACTGGAATACGCGACACCACTACTATGATATAAGTAGGATATGAGGTAAAAGCCCCCCTGAGTAATGCTTTCGTTGAGGGAAGCGTTGTTAGCGATCAAGAATAAGACAGGATAGTGATATTCTTTCAATAAAGATAAATTTATTTTACTAATTATACAAGTTATTTTCCAATACGAAATTCATGAATGCTAATGAATAACGATAAAAAATTGAAGGAAAGATGAGACATTTACGCCGTCTCTTTTTCAAATTCTTCGAAAATAATAACAATGGCTTCTACATAAAAAAAGGGGGGATATTACACTTTTCCTCCAAAACAGCGGATATTCACGCGCACGTCCACGAGTCCTTCGACTCCACGGAATATTGGCAGTTTTCAACAGGAAACATAATGAATCGTTCAGAAGTTCCCCAATTCACCTAAAATACTTATGACCACCATAAACATGGAACCATACACAGTAATCGCAACGAACTTCCCTTTCTCATAACGGCAAATATTAAGGGTTCTAGCTTTCTCACGATTAAATCAATCATCCCACTTTCGTTCTCTCTCATTCTATCTATTCATCTATCTGTCTATTTATGTACGTCTCTTTCTTCTGTGAAATCGTGAGTCATATGTAAAGGTAACCTTGATTCGGAGCATGCAAACACTGAATTACGGTTTGGTTTCGTTTATGATTTCCTTGCTGCTTTTCATTTTTATTCAACTCTTTTTTTTCTCTCTCTCTCTCTTTCTCCTTATTGCGGGCGCGCGTGCGTTCGAGGAATGACTAATGCTACTCTTTTTATTTTTCTTTTAATGCAACTCAACACTTATTCTTTTACTGTCAAAGGAAGAAAATGTGATAAAAAGAACTGGGGTAAACACAGCTTGCAATAGCCGAAAGCATAATTCACTGCTACATGATGAATCTTTATTACTTCAGAAATATATATATATATATATATATATATATATATATATATATATATATATATATATAAATACACGAAACTTGTAATTTGTAACATTGTCACTTAGGACATGTCAATCCGTAATATTTTGTCACAAAACGATATTATGGAAAAGAAGGGGAAAAACTGTAAAATTGATCATAATTACTTAGTTACCCATAAGGAACTGTCGATATAATACATCAAGTTGGTGGCATAAGATCTGCAGTATTTTATCATGGAAACAATCAAACTGAGCTTTGCTAAAGGAATACATGTCCCCCACCGACCCGGCCGTTTCTCTCTAAGCGCACTTCAGCTGATGGAATATTGAAGAAAAATACAATTATTGTTCTTGCAAAGGGTATATGGTAAGTTTGATTGAAAACTATCCAGTCGTTCAGAAGTTCCAATGACGAGGAAGGCATGACAGACTCGCTGAAGGACAGGTATATGCATAGGTGCACAAATCATCTCCCTTCGATCACATCTATGCAATGGTCTACTTTGTACCACTCGGAATGAAATCCCTTCCAATGGGTAGGAAGGAGTTCCTGTGGCAAGTTAAGTCTGACAGTGAGACAGGTGAACTATCTTCCTTCATGCATATCCATACACGATTGACTGTGCTATGTAGGCTATGATGCTCTACCAAATCTGACTGACATCCATTCAACCAAGTTGGAGTTCTTGCGATTACCATTCAAGTATGATAGGCACTACGACGGACAGAAAGATTTACAGTCATATCAACAACTTACATATCACCGTGATTATAACTGCTATCTTAAGTCATTTTCAATGCATTCATGCGTATTATTTTATTTAGTTCATAATCCAATTTTCTAACAAACTACAGACATTTGGTATAATACAAAATATCTCATTCTTATCTGTCTTTCTCATTCCCTCATGTTTCATGAGGCACGCAAACCTATATTGCTGACACATCGGACGATAAAGACTTGGAATTAATCGTTTTGATTGCTGCGCTCTTCTATGGCTTGACTAATCGAGTCAGCCATTCGAACGTCACTTTTAATCAATGTTGATTCAGGAGAGGATTGATTGGACAACCCATTTATTAAAGGGGTCGTACTCCTATACGCATAGTACTGGTACAGTACCCCGTACCTATACTTTTTTCTTTCTTTTTTAATAAGAGAAGCCTGATTGGAAGGGCAACCCAACGCCCTTTTATAACTCGGGCTATATGGGGAAAAGGGGTGGCGGGGTGGGAGGGGGAAGAGGGCGGTTTCAACCCCCCTTGGAAGCAAGCATGAGACCCACGCTGTGAAAGAGTAGGTTATAAAATTCCGGAAACCATATGATTTGCTTTTTCTTTCTTGATTTCTCTCTACAGGCTGGCCTATCGTGATCTCCTGAGCTATGGCAAACACCTCTCTCTCTCTCTCTCTCTCTCCATAAAATAATATTTTCAATCGTGAAAGAAACCATGACCTTTTTTTTTTTTAATCCCCGTTACAAGCAGCTTCAAAACCAAGAACCACATTGGCATAAGGCCACATAATCTAAATGAGTGAACAAAAAATAATTTCTCAGAAAAATCACGCTCGAAATGGAGTGAAGCCACTAAAACTAATTTCATAAGTATTTATCAGGGCAACTATAAAACGAAGCATGTCAAGGTAAATGAACAGCATACGCACAAACACGAACACACACGCACACGCAGCCTATGGAAGAGAAATTAAGTCTAGACAAGACGCACAACAATAGATAATAATGACCAAACCTGATTCCTAAGAGCAACAAAATGCCATCTCATGACAGGCGACACCTGGCACGATGTTGGATGAATACCATAAAATGTCATTACATATGCAGAGAAGAAAAGTAAATAAAAAAAATTGCAAACAATTTTTTCGTCTCTTCACGAAATTGAGTGATGGACACTCAGAATGAAATGTCCTTCATTCAGTGAAATTAAGCTTTTATTCTATTTTCTCCATAGCATTTTTTAACGACTGAAGCTCAATATTTTATCCAGTATATTTTTTCATGACCAAAAGGCAATCTTTAAAAATGGTACGTTCAATATCTCATAAAATAAAATAAACAATTTTAAATAACAAGCATATAAAAAAAGGAAATGTCTAAAGTTATTAAAATTCTGATTAAAAACAAGAGATATTCTATTTATATGAAAGCATCATCGTTTGAATGTTAAACCAGTGATATCTTATGTCTCCGGTTCTGTTTTTCTGCAGCTTCCCTCAACATCTTGTGTATGCGTGTTAGAGAGGCTGACAGATACACAACATACAGCATATGGAGATAACATTCAAAACACACGCCGTGAAGTCTAGACATTAACAATATTTGCATGGACAACTTATACGTCTGTGTGCTACAAGGCCAAATGGTTTAACTTTAGGGTTCAGACTTTCACCAACAATACTCTTAACTTACTTCTGAAAAGCAATAACCTTCAATTTCGAAGTTTGTTTTTAAAAACATTAAAATATAGCATTATTATATTCTTGTTAACAAAGTATTAGTATTACCTAGGTTATTTCACTACATTTGTACTTGCTATAATTTACTCTAAAAAAATTTTTAATTCCTTGAAATATATCTGAGAGACTTCAATGCACACACATAGTGTGTGTATGTATATGTATATGTGTATATATATATATATATATATATATATTATAATATATATGTATATCTATAATATTGTTATCCAATTATATATATATATAGAACGTATTTATATCAATATATCGTATTACAAATTTAAAATATATACATTTTTAAACCAAATTCAATCTATAAACATTTACACATCATAAACACACTTACACATACTCATATGTGTGAGAGAGAGAGAGAGAGAGAGAGAGAGAGAGAGGAGGGGAGAGAGAGGCAGAGGAGAGAGATCGAGAGAGAAGAGAGATAATTCGGACGTGTTAGGAGGCGAGGATGGGAGGACGTTCTACGTAGAGGGTCTATCTATGTAGATAGAGAGGAATAGACACCGGAAACGAAGGCTCTTCATACTGAGAGAGAGAGAGAGAGAGAGAGAGAGAGAGATAGAGAGAGAGAGAGAGAGAGTAAGCTAAATAGACATGGATGTGAAGGGTTCGATATATTTGAGCCTCCCACGAATGTTGAAGTGGCTAGTGTTGTGAACATTTTATGCACAAGGGGTCCTACATAATTCTACAATTACAACCATGGTAATGAAATTGGTCTTGTTTTTTCTCTAGTCACACCCTTTGGTATAAGTTATTCCCATCCTAAAGTGAATTCGATACTGCGTGGTATTCATTGCTGAAATTAGAGAGTCTATAAAATGATCATCCCAATCTTCTGCGCACGCGCCGCTACCTTACATGCTTCACCAGTTTAGTGGCACCTTTTTTCCAGTCCTATAATCATCTGCTATAGCTACTCCATAATATTTATGTAACTCAACAGTTTATATTACTCTACCGTCAACTTATTGCCCCAACCTCACGATTTCCATTTATCTTCATAACATTAATTAGCTTACATCTACTCTCTATGTTCTTTTTATTTCCGGTTACTTTCAAACCCTTTTACTAGATTCAGTAGTCTCGTTTCACTGTTCCCGACCGGCAGTGTCTTGCTTGCTAACTCCAATTATTGTACATTTCACTGACAACTCATTTTAATTTCCCATAGCTTTGTGCCTCCATCGTGCGTCCTTTCGCTGACTTTTATATATAATACTAGTCGCTTCTCAACCTACTTATTGTAACACAAGTTTCATTTCCATCGTAATAACTTCTCACCGTCCTCGGCAACTTATCTTCTATACCACACATTCTCAGCAAACTCCATATTTCTTTTCTATTGGTAAGATCAAAGATGTTCTAACGTCCAACTATGCAACTTCCATATACATTGAAATTTCCTACATATACAACAAAGCACCCACATTATCAAATAAGCTAGATATCCCCTTCCTAAGGCCTTTATTTTTAAACTAAAGTTCAGTAACAACAAAAAATATTAAAAATTTCTGATTCCAAGGTAATCAAGATTTCAACAGTTTCATAGACAAACTAATTACCATGGATCAAAACTGGCATGATACACTGTAAGTACTGATTCTCATTAAGTATGCCCAAAAGATCGTTTCAAGTCCTCTTCATTAACATTTTGAAGGCCATGTCAACGTTCTTATCATATGCAAAACTTGAAAAGTCAGCGGAAGTTAACCACTGCCAACTGCCGAGGGCCAGAATATTTAAAAGCTTCAGTGGCACTAGGCATTACCCTTGCCACTCCAGTAACAAAACAATAAAGAAAATGATTTTAATGTCCACGTTGATATGGCATCAATCGATCTTGAAAGTAACAACTATTTATAATAAAGCAAAATAAAGGTGTATAAAAATGCAGATGCTTACTTCATTACCAAGTCCTAAAATAAAATTATATATTTTAGATGGGTCTCGATCCAGTGAAAATGGGAAAAGGTATTGGCATTTAATGAGATAAAAATTTGGAAACAGAAGACGACAGGGACATAATTCGGGATCTTCTCATGACGAGAGTGCCCAACAAGAAACACAGACAAAGAGAGAGAGAGAGAGAGAGAGAGAGAGAGAGAGAAGAGAGAGAGAGAGAGAGAACGTAAAAGGTAAAAAAATGTGAAAGGTATGAAGAGATCTTCCTGAAACTCGACAAAAACATGCATCAATAAACGATATACAACGTAAGGATATTCGAAAGCGATTAGAGAAATATTTTATACGTTTCCCAATTTCCGAACAATCGAAATACACCGATCTTCAATAAAGCCTATGGACTTACTCTTTACATGTTACCCTTCAAAAGAATTAGCGCAATAAAAGTTCAAACTAGAAATTTTAAACAATCCTTCAATTCAAAAAAGAAAAAGCATATAAAAAAAGACTATCATTCATTAGTGAAAACAGAGATGCAGATTATAAATCTTCTGGATTGTATTTCACAGAGAAGTTGGATGGGCCGAGATGTCAGATGTAGTGCAAGTTAAAAAGTGAAGCCTTTCTTGGAAGAAAGTTGCGGCTTGTCGCTGAAACAGATCAAGGGAAAGCGTAGACGAAGTATCACTAGTTCTCGCAGAAAGGGCATTTGAGACAGAAAGGTCATGATCATTAGAAACAGATGATGCATCAGTCTCCAATAAACGATCTGAGTTCCCTGCAAGAAAAATCAATGCATTCGAGATGTTATAAGCTGATACAAAATGGTCAATTCTAGTCTTGCAATGAAAAGGAAAAATAAAAATTATATTTCATGGCATGAAAACGAACTTACGAGAATGTTCCGTTGACTTGCATTGAAAACTGGGTTAATTCAGCATTACAGAAAAAAAATACTGATAAAAGAAAAAAAAAAACATTTTCCTACTGAATAACGCATGGCGGTCATGAGACAGTCACGGCATAATAAAAGCAAAACACGTACACACAATGTACACACACACACACACACACACAAAACAAGAGCATCTACCGTGAAACTACGTCACAAGTATGACTCACTCGGTTCCGCCGACGTTCTCCAATCTTGGGAAAGTCTTCCCAGTTCTTGGTGTCATTGAGAATCAATACGCAAGGGGAACACTTTCAGGTTTTTACATTCCCCTACCAATACATTAACTGGCGTTTATCTTAATTTCTGATTAAAATAAAACACAGGAATGACGTGTTGCTACTGTTTTTACCGGATTTTTTTTTCAGACATATGTTGTGATGACAAGTTTCAAATTTATGTGAACTTCAAATGAACTGAGTGACTCGTGAGTTTTTTTCTTTTTTTCTTTCTTTCCTTTTTAAGCTAAGCTGGCTTTGCGCCCGCACGGGCTCTTGCTCCTTGAGCAGCACGTACG
The DNA here is from genome assembly GCF_015104395.2 of Macrobrachium nipponense. Classification (NCBI taxonomy): domain Eukaryota; kingdom Metazoa; phylum Arthropoda; class Malacostraca; order Decapoda; family Palaemonidae; genus Macrobrachium; species Macrobrachium nipponense. Next base: position 112,590,915 of record NC_061107.1, read on the forward strand.
AACCATGAGAACACTATAATTTGGAGTGGGCGTTTTACGATAATTCCTCAAAGGATGTCCTTCAGCGTTTAGTCATGGACCTTCGGCGTCCCTCGAGTAGCCTTCAGCATCATATAGGGAGCGAGTATTCCTTTGAGTCACAGGATACGTTTACTTATATACTTATTTGAAGCCACAATGGCAAAATGCAGTACACAAGAAAAACATTTTCCTTGTTATTGTATCGGAATCATTGGTTCTTTTTCTTTTTGTAACAATGCTTTATATATATATATATATATATATATATATATATATATATATATATATATATATATATATATATTATACCGGATGACGAAAGCAGTCTTGACGCACAATAACAGGAAGAAAAAATCCAAAGGGACAATGCACATTGGTAATTCATATATATCTTAGGGTACAACGAGAATTTTTTTTCTTTTACAGGATTATAACAAGGGAGTAAATTCCATACGCAGAAGGGAAAAAATTCTAAATAGGTCGGTTTGAGGGTTGCTAACTTCTGCACCATATTTTTGGTAGACCACTACCTTACGTGGCACCATGCGGTAAATACTTGTTTTCTGTTGGCAAAGCTACTTATATAATGTTTTTCTGTTCTACCCATAAACTGGAATTATCTGATGTCATTCATTCTCGCTAAATGATAGTAGATTCATTAGCTTAACGTGCCATACAATTAATTACAATATACTAAAGGGACGTGAAAGTATATTATTTAAAATACGAATAACATCAGTGCATGAAAGAATGGTGCTGACGACAAATAAAATGTTTACGATACACCGATAACTTGAAAGAAAAAAAAATAGTGATATACGTTAGGCCACACAGTTACTGTTGTTGTTACTCTCAAAGATAGACATCAAAAGACATCACCCTCTGAAACGTTAGATGCACTAAAGGTTTTAATCTATTTCTTTGTTATTTTCCAACTATTATTAATCACATCGTGATACATTAAAAAAAGGGAAAATAATAAATCGAATAATACAGATGGTGGTGTCAGTGCCCACCGATGATGCGTAGCCACAACAACTTAAAACAGCTTTTGATGTAGTTATTAGTTTAAAGACGATGGTTATGCATCTTTATGAAGACCACATGAAGGGGAATGAAGCATTCGAGAACGTCATCTTCTCAACTTATCTAGAGGTAGGGGTGTAGCTGTCTGTTTATCTCCGTCAACTCATCATCAACACAAGGGGGAATGTGATAGTGTTACGTAAACCGACGTTTTGGACGATAAAAAGATAATAATGAGGAAAAATATGCTGAGAGATATTGCACATAATAGGTCGTGGTCTCGCTAAAATGATAATAAATAAGAGAGAGAGAGAGAGAGAGAGAGAGAGAGAGAGAGAGAGAGAGAGAGAGAGAGAGAGAGAGAGAGAACGAAACGCTTATGCCACGAAAGTACTAAACGGAGAGAAATAATCCCTCCAACAGTGACGCTAAGAAAAAACTAAATGAGTGTTAAAACTATTATTTAAAAGGGGAATGGAATAACAACTATAATGTTAGAGAGAGAGAGAGAGAGAGAGAGAGAGAGAGAGAGAGAGAGAGAGAGAGATAAAATTACCTTTATAATGCTATATATTTTTGCGCTATCAACTTTTCCTGCAATGATGGAGACCTTTCCTGTGAATCATTCTTCCAAACTCTTTACGGAGAAACACGGTATACCGATTGCGTGAGCCTGAGAAAACCCCCCCAGGAGAGAGAGAGAGAGAGAGAGAGAAGAGAGAGAGAGAGATCGTAGTGCTGAGAAGCAGCATGAGTCACCATGGCCAAATGTGAAGGTGGAGGAACACGAGAGAGGAGGAGTAAACGGTCACCGCCCGTGACGTCACATCTATGACCTCATCCAGCGCGCGACGTCATCGTCCCTCCTCTACAGCTAAATCTAGAAAGTTTCAGTTCTCATGACTTGACAGAAGCTGGTAGTGATTATGCATATGTTCGAGATACACGCACACACACAAACTCAATATATATATATATATATATATATATATATATATATATTATATATAATATATATATATATATATATATACAACACAATATATATATATATATTGTATATATTATATATATATATTACAAATTCTACATATATATATATATATATATATATATATCCATAATATATACCAAAGTTCTATATATATCAGGATATATATATTTATATATTATATATATATATATATAATATATATAGTAGATATATGTATATATATATATATATATATGTATATATATATATATATATACTATATATATATATATATTATATATAATATATAATATATATATATCTATATATATATGTTATATATCATATATATAGATATATATATATATAGTGCGAGTGTAATGTGTAATGTTGTTTAATGTGTTAAGTTCTAGACGTTGTAAGTACTTATAATACACTCATAAAGAAAGTGCGGTTTTAGTCGCACGCATAAGAAAATGAATAAGGGTGAGATGAAGTAAGAGGGCCACGGTATTTCCAGTTCTAGTATACGAGAAATGCATTTTTATATATATATACATATATATATATATATATATATATATATTATATATATAGATATATATACACACACACAAATTCTACGTCTTGAACTTTAACAAACTCATAGCCAAACACATATTTTAAGAACGTAAGATCCTCGAAGAGTTCTTTTCCTAAAGACATTAAGCATCAAATTGTGTCTTTGCACTTCAAGACACAACTGCTTAACAAACTCCTTTCCTTGGAGTTTTGAATAATTTTTAGCCCCATTGAAAAACAAAGCATGACAGAATGTAACTGTTGCATTTACTTGTGAAACTATTTCGGCTAGACATGACTGGTGTCTAAAAATCAATGAAGTGGGGACATATATGTCAAGTTTATTTGGAAGGTTACAAAGTAGCAGCATTGAAATTAAGGTTCCAAAGATGTTTCCAAAGAGCAAGGTACTTGATTTTCCATATGTGAATCTCTAGTACAAGTTTCTTATGTTGCACTAACATTAAATGTTACCAGTATTTGTAGAATATGTCAAAACATGACTAAATTCTCACAGACGAAACACATAAAAACAAACTGAAATCGATCTTTTCAAGAGACCTGAAAATATCCAATATTTTGACAAACAATACTCAAGACTATTTGCAAGATCTCATATTTCATCCAATTATTCAATTACCCGGGTTACTAAAGATATAGTAGCAAAATCACTAACCATTTTTCCATTGTCATAATCCTTTGTGAATCCGACAGTAACCTAGGTCGGTTTGGAGACAGGCACAATGTCAATACTTTACATCATATACTGTCTTTACTGATGCTAAACTAACGTTATTAATAATACATATACAAATATATAAACTGTACATAAAAATATATGTGTATGTATGTATGCACATACATATATATGTATATATTATATATTATATCCTTCTAATATTAAATATCATATAGAAACATTACGGCAAATAAACTGACAAAACCACACGAGCACAAGTAACAATACAAACTTGGGAAAAATCACATTAACCATACAAGTAAATAATTAAATACTGGATTTATATTTTAAGACAATTCCTTTGCACCACACAGAGAGAGAGAGAGAGAGAGAGAGAGAGAGAGAGAGAGAGAGAGAGAGAGAGAGAGAGAGAAATGATCCGTCATTGTACAAAGCCTTAGAAATCATTCCGACACGAATACTATCATACATTCACCCCACAGATGAACGATAATACGTTTCCTCCGAAGTCTCGACCTTACTGCAGGTTACCTAAGAACGGAACACTTTAGAAACCCTCGTGACTGTCGTATGTACTAATTTACAAATGAGGATTAATATGTGGCTCGGGTATTTATAAGAAAAAATCCATAAAAAATGGACAGTAAATGAGGGCACACGACAATCCGTATCACCTGAATATTTCTTGACAAGGATCGGGAACAGTACAATTATAAATTATCAGCCATATCAGATCAACCTAATCTGCAGACAGAAGGCCCCAAGGCTAAATCACTGAACAAAACAAGAAATAAAGTTGATATTCAAAACTAAAATGTCGAAATGGGAGAGCAACCTTGCTTGATTAATACGTCATACAATAGCACCTCACCATCAAGTTATGGAAGTACTTGAGTCTGGCGATAGTGACGACACACATGTCATGCGCAGTTGCGCACGCTGATGTCAAGATTCCCTCCCAATGGTCTAGTTTTCATAAGCGAAACACTTCGCTTTGGAAAATGAACGTAATCATTATAGCAAATAATTCAGAATAATTCAAACAGAAGATACCAAATTATCAAAATAGAAAGCGCAAAATGGTGATTACGTATTTCTTATTAATGTGGTCAAAATAAGGACATTAAGTGTTGGTTTCACATTCATGAATCGCCTACCCAAGGGCAAATTGGTGCGATAGATCAACAATGCTGATAGTGAATGCACCGAATGCAATATTAATAAGCGTTCATGTAGGGTCTCATTAGTTACACGAGTTGTGCATTAAAGCAAAATCGTGAATAAGCACAAGACTGCTTCTTTTGTTCTATGTAAATGGAATTTTTTTTTAAAAATTATATACTATCTTTGAGTTCTGAATGCAGACACTGAAACTAAACTTGATTTCACCCAGTGCAAGCATTTAACAACAAGAGCGTTTCACTTTGACTCATAAAGCAACTTTTCTCTCCTTCTCTCCGTCTTTCCTTCCTTTTTTCCGTTGACAAACAGAGTAGTAAACAGCAGCGTCCAGGGCCGAACCTTGAATGGAGAGGCTGAAGAAAGTGTCCCTGAGGAAGGGCGGTAGAAGCAACACAAACTCAGTCATTCACTTCGACCATGGCATCGATACGCCAACCATTTCAACCACCGACCAATCACTCACTATACAATTCCCATACATGAATGCACAAAAGGGGCCTTTCTCTTGAAAAAAAAAAAAAATAAAATAAATAAAATAAAAGTTTTCCCAGCTTATTAAGACTTGTGTGATTGGACACCTCGACCGCAAAACCATTATTGAAAAAAAAGGTAAATTTCTCATTATCACTGGCAGTTTTCATTTGTATTACACAACAAAAAAATTACCTCGCAACAAAGAAGCTCATAAATTACCTGATAATCTATTTTAATATAGACCAGTATACTCCGCCACCTTCCTCTAGCTAGTACTTAGCCAAAGCAAACAAAATATATGCAAAAGACATTTCGTTCCCAACTGGCTGGCCTTCAGTTTCAATTACCTTAGAAAGGGAGTTAGATGGATAAGTAGGATAGGCACAGGGGATCAGAAAGAGCGAGCCATCCTGCCAAGAGACGAAAGAGGAAGACGGGGGGAGTAGGAGGCAAGGAAGGAAATAAAAAGAAATGAATCGCAACATAACAAATTAAAGTCAATACAAATCTACGGTGTTATAGCAACATCTGAACAATAACATCCAAAAGTTGTCTCCAAATGGTCATAACTGTACTAATGAAATGGTCAGTAATTGTACTAAGCGAAAATCATTATCAAAATACAATACGATAATATAAAAAAAATTATTATCCTAGCAATTAATTGCAAAACATGAATGTAACGGGTACCAGATATAGAGCAAAACTGCTAATTAAAAAGAAAAATTCTAACTCTAATATGGCTTGTAGAATAATTACAGTAATAGAGTATATATCACTGTCATTAAAGCAGGAATCGTATTAAAACGAAAGAATGAAACTCGTGAGAATCAGAATCGTAAAATCCGTCCAGAGAATTCTGACTAGTCTCTTTGTTACCAACTCCATGGACCCCTCCACCGTCCCACTCCTAAACAAACGTTTGACCTCTCCACCTTACGACCATAGAGAGCGAACCCATGTGTTTTCTCTGCCCTGTTCTCTTAAATCAGCTCAAGGTGTTCCTCCTCTCTGTCTTCGTCACTTGGGGTACTCCCCCTCAACAATCGCCAACCTCCCATCCTCCACCCTACCCGTCATCTTATTCTCCCATCTACTCATAGGTCTTTAGCATTGACCCATATCACTCCCATACAACTAAACACGTGAACCCAGCTGCTTGACAATATTTGCATTCATTCTGACATTTTGAAAGTCTCATTAGTTTGATATATATATATATATATATAATTATATATATATATATCTATATAATATATATATTGTATATATATATATATATATATATATATATAATATATATATTATATATTATATATATAATATATATATATATATAATAATATATAGTATATACAAATATAGTATTGCATGAAAATGTGAATTCTCCAAACTGTCTCATTTCTTACTCTATTTCTAGCTGACTAGCACTTGGCGAAATAAGACTAAACCATTCAGCAAGTACAACTCTTAATGTATTCGTTCAGCACGCTCACTTACCCACTCTCACCGTTTTCTCTCGTTTCCTCTGCTCACCTTGTCTTTAGGTATCCTGTTCCTGTTTACCTCCTCATTTCAATAACCTAGCTTTCCCATTGCTCTTCTCTCTCTCTCTCTCTCTCTCTCTCTCTCTCTCTCTCTCTCTCTCTCTCTTCTTCTCTTCTCTTCTCTTTATTGCCACAGCTTTCCAAAATACTCATCGGAGAACTTTTCAAATGACAATTTTCTCTCAGCCTTTTCCATTCCTATCAGTATCCAAATGGCCGCGTGCTACCTTTACGGAACTCACAAATAAACACGAACCCACCATCTCTATATGCACACGCACACAATGACACATATTACACGAAAAACTTCATAAAATCTACAGGAAGAAAAAACAGTAACCAAACAAGTTACCACTTTATAGAATTCCTGCGTCTCCATCTGATCTACATCAAGCTAAGCTCTGTCCTGTTCACTAATAAAAACGGCATCATAACATAACAATATTACAGATCAAAGTTCTTTACCTTTTAATAAGTTTGTTCACCCAATGCCAAACGCCATCCGACGAGAAATGGAGGCCATTAAGAAGAATTCTGATGAATTATCAGAAAAGAACTATGAACAATAAAATACCTTCTGAACTACATAAAATAGCAATCCATGAAATCCAGCCTCAGATAAGCAGATATCACGAATAAAATTAGATTCTTTTATTTTCTTGCTATTATAACGAAAATTGTTCAAAAATGTTTAAACTGTCATCCACGGTAGGGACTAGCCTGTCTCATGGTGCCCTATATACATAGTATACACATATGCAGAATGAAGGGATCTTGGTTAGAGCGTAGGCAGTACCAAATGCACCTAGGCTAGCGACATACGGTCTGGGTACTAAAATGTAATACATTACGGTATAAACAAATTAAGAAAGCCTCCAAAAAGAAAAATCTAAAGCATAAATTACCAAAGTAAAAAATAACAACGGAAAATAATAATATAACTGTCGAAGGAAAATGAGACTATGTAAACCAGTAACCTAGGAGATAAAAGAACAAACGAATCACTAGAAATGAAAAGCTAAAAATCTCAACTTACTAAGGAAAAAAGGAGAAAACAATTAACAAATAAAAAAACACAAGCCAAAGAGCAGGCCAAATAATAATGCGGTGGCGAAGAAAACCTTTTATTGCCTCCTTAGCAACTTTCGGGATATTCACCTCGAATTAAGGGGGGGGGGGGGGGGGGGGGGGGGGGGGGGGGGCAGATGCCACACGGTGCCGCGTATAGAAAATTGGCGACAGTAATGACAATCTCCAGTTCAGGTCGCATCGCATCGAGATAAATAGGCTCTGCCAGGGAAAATAAGCAAAATGTGAATATTCGTTAGTTCTCAATGAGATTGTTGTATAAACAGATGCGCTGGCGCAAACGCACACAGTGATATATAATATATATATATATATATATATATATATATATATATATATATATATATATATATATATATATATACACTATATACATCATATATATATGTGTGTACATATGGCACACCTGATAAATGATTGCAGGCAATTAAAAGTTTCTAAAATGGATGTGATGTGAGGAGTCAGAGTTGCAGCAGAAGAAAATCAGTTGTGAATGAAGTTTGGAATGGTTGATGTTAGAAGATGAAACAGCGCTGATATGGGATAGTAAAGAGAAACCCCAAACAAAAAAAGCTGAGAGTCAATGTAATCAAGAGTAATTGTGCTAAAGGAAAAATTAACCCAAGCAAATAATGAGCTGACATGTTAAATTTAGGATGGTGGAACGTTTTCGAATGCCAGTTTGATTTGCTTATGTATTTTGCGAAGCGACTTGGAGAGTATATGGAAGCCAAAGTGGGAACGTATCAAGGGATTTTTGAGACAACTTTCCCTCACTGTAAGTGAAGTGCTTGCGTTGGGTATGAAAAACAGAAAAATTGTTCAAGCCTATGCAATGTAGTGTACAAACATTAGAACTGAAAGAGGGAGAGAATTGGTAAAAAAAAAAAAAATATTTAGCATAGGCAAAACATAGACAAGTGTTTTGAAATGAATTTACAACGTATAAAGAATAGAAGATAATAGTCTGAAGAAACGTATGTGTAATTGGAAGTGTTAGGAAGGACGAAATAAGGAAGACAAGAAGGGTTGGACGGATATGAAAGAGGTATTGGAAAGGAAGGGCTTTCTCAACGAGGACGCACAAAACTGTGTGCAACATAGAGGTAAATGTCACAGCATGTGTACAGAGCATTGATACACTGGTGATGAAAACAAGTAAGAGTATTGAGAGGTGAAGTTTTCAAAACATGGGGATCAGTTAAAGTATGAATGTGGCAGTGACTATAAAACACACAAACACACACACACACACACACACACACACACACACACACACACACACACATATATATATATATATATATATATATATATATATATATATATATATATATATAAAATTCTAAGTATCATCTGTTACTCAGTTACTGCTTAATCACGTACGTTAATGCAAGTATTAATATGCCGCTTTCCATCAAAAGTATATAGAGAAACTGGGCTTTTTAGCTTATAAGTATATACTATGAATACGTGAACTCTAAATGACTTTTTGCTAGTAGTCATTGTGTATTTTATAATAAGCAATTAGGTGCCTGCGGTGCTCTTTCGGATTTGAAAGAGAACCTTGATAAGTGTTTTGATTTAGCAAGGGATAAGGCACTTATGTATAAACTTGTAGTTGGTGGGTATGCTTTAGATTTACTTCAAGATTTTCTTACAGGTTGGCAGCAGCGAGTTGCTGTTGATGGGATCTTTAGCAAATCAAGACCTTTTGTGACTCGAGTTCCACAGAGTAGAATTCTTGGTTCACTGTTATTTTTAGTGTACGCAAGTGATATGATTGTTGGCCTGGAAAACAAGAATGGTCAGTATGCTGACGATACAACATTCGTTGGTGGAGTAAAGTCAAAACTTGTGAGAAATGAAACTGCCCTTATTCTTCTCAATCGTGATTTGGACCAGATTAATGAATGGTGTAATCGGTGGGGTATGAGGCTGAATTCCTGTAACACGAAAATGCTATTGATTAGCAGATTTCGCACAGATTTTCCACCCCATCCTCCCCTTCCGGTGGATGGGACTCTGCTGCATGAGCCTAAGCTTCAACTATTCTTGGTAAAACTTCTGACTCATATCTTACTTTTGAAAAAAATCTGATAAAAGTGCAAGCAAATGCCGCATGAAAGTTAGGTATTGTACTTGAGGCCTCATATATCTATAACAGCGATAAATTCAATACAACCATTTACTAGTGTTCGTTTCTCCCGCACGGATGGATGCCTGCTTCCGCCAGAGATTTAGAATGTAGTTCGTGGTGGTAGGTTTCTGTTCAGTTATGACTTGGACTATCGACGGATGGTCTCTTCTTTGTTAATTTTTCATTATTTGTATTGAACACAGATCTTTGACATTCACAGTAGATCCCTGATCCCCTTCTCCTCCCGGGAGCAACCAGATTCGCTGAACAACAGCACCAATATGTAGTAATGTGCCTCGATGTCGAACTTCTCAGTTTCAGAGGCCCTTTGTTCCTCACAACGTTGGACTGAAGAACAGTCTGCACACTCTGGAGTCTCCCTGTGGATGCTGCGCAGTTGGAACCTCAGAAGTTCAAGCGAAGATGCAATGCTTTACCCCTTTAGAACAATTCACTTTGTATTTCAATAATCTATTTATATATTAACTAACTGTTTATATACGAAATTTCTTAATTTATATCTTTTTTATTTCTGCATTTATTATTGCCTTCCATTGATGAATTCTATGAACACCACAATCTTTAGAAGCCTGATTTTTTAGCCAGTGGCCCCTGTGGCTTTGTTGACCAATATTTGCACATGATATTTCCATAATAAAAATGACGAATAATGCACATCAAGAAGTCAAGTGTGTTCAAAAGAGAATGCCAAGATGCATATCACTGATATCTAGACCCGTCAGTTGCTTACAAAAACTAGACAAATGCAGTTCAACCATTTCCCATAATCAAACTGCGTTCTAGAACACAATAAAATTTACCTATAACTCACTTTGGATTAGATTTTATGACTGTTGCTGACAATTATTAAATCAGAATAAGCATTATACACGGCGGCAAGCAGACAAAGCAAGTTTTTCCTGCACATGTATTCGGGAAAAATCAAATTACGCAAGTTACGAAATATTCTCTCTCTCTCTCTCTCTCTCTCTCTCTCTCTCTCTCTCTCTCTCTCTCTCTCAGCTATAACTTTAAGTAAGAAGAGAAGAACCAACCAGGAGGATTTCAAGATCGTAAATTTTTATACCGCCATCTGCTAAAACTTTATGACGAGGTCAACAGTTCAGATTCTGGCAACATTTGAAGAGAACGGAAAAGACATCCCATACAGTAACA
>NC_061107.1:112606803-112624303 GCF_015104395.2 Macrobrachium nipponense
AACCCCAACTTCACCCCTTGAACCTAATGGGGATGGGCTAAGAGGGAGTGAAGGGGTCATCAAGACGTGACCGGTTACCTTTCACCCTTCGTGATACGGTGATCAGAGTTTTCAAAAGCAGGCACGTCGGGAGCTAGTAGGGCATTTCAGTGAATTTCGATAATTGGTACGAATATTTCATAATCTCCAAATCTCGCATACCGAAGTGGTCAGGGTCAAGACACATTTGAATATTTCATTTGAATTTCAACTCAGACAGAATACCAGTGAGGAAACCGAAATTTAATTAGTTTGGTGTGTGTGTGTGTGTGTATAAATACATATATATTTCTTCATAATTATATATGCTACAAACTGATTTATTTTCTTAAGAAAACTACTGTCTACAAAACTTCAGAGCACAATACCATTGTCACTTACATCGAAAAACTAAGTTCAAAGTGGTATATCATCGACAGTATCTTATCTTAATTCTTTGGGCTTTTTTTTTATCGTATCTTCACTATCAACAATGGATTTTCCAACTTACGACGGCAGTTGAAGTAACCAAGATTCAACTTCAGAGAGAGAGAGATAGAGAGAGAGAGAGCGGTAATGCGATAATAATTTTCACAATTCAAATGTGAAACTGAAATTGTGTGCTTGCATGGTTATTGACACGAAAGAGAGTGAATGCTGGCGTACATTGTCGAAATCTAGCAAAAAACGACGTGTATTGCAATATCTACTATTTTGATATGCGTCTGTATAACTAAAATGTGCAATAGGGAGATTCCATATATTACTAGATATATATATTCATATATAATGGTATTATATACTATATATATTTTGTTTATCTATATATATATATATGTATATATATATATATATATATACATATATATATATATATATATATATATATATATATATATATGTATATATATATATATATATATATATATATATATATATATATATATATATATATATATATATATATATATATATATATATATATATATATATATATATATATATATATTATATATACAGGGTGTTTCGAAATTAGAGCCCACCCCACCCCTCTACAGCATAAACTAAAATTGATATGGACAAAAACAAAAGTAATTCAGAATAGGTATTTATTTAAGTTTCTCTCTTAGTATTCAATATTTTGTGTGGCCTCCGTCGGCCTGTACCACAGCCTGCATTCTTAAGGAGTATGATTTCAGCAAATTGCAAAAAAGCTGAGAATCAAACCCCATTGCCCTGAGCACTTCAGTCACCTCTCTTCTCAGGTCGTCGAGGCTTGGTAAACCAACATAGTTCACTGTGCGCGCTTCAACACGATCCTTTAGGATACTACCAATTTTTTCACGCACATTAAGGCCTGGGGAGTTACCTGGAAATTCATTTGACGAGAAGAAATCAATATCACTGTTTCGAAGCAGCTCCTGTGTCTGAAGAGCCTTGAAACGTGGTGCCTTATCATGCAAAAATGTGACTTCTTCAACTGATAACATATTTGCAGGATCTTTGAGGAAGGGAAATACTCCACCAGTAAGCACAGTTTCTCTGAAGTATTCGCCATTCCATGACTGTCCTTTTTCTTTGATGATCCACATTAACCATTTGGCTGTGAAACAGAGAAAAATTCCCAAACATTCAGGAAATTTCACAACTTTGTGATAGTGCACGTCATTGCTGATATTATCCAACTTTGCAGCCCAAATTATGTCATTTTTATGATTTAGCTTCCTGACTGTGTAAATGAAGAATTCATCTGATGCGGCAACATGGAGAAAGTCAGCTTCATCCCAATCTTTAAGAAATGAACCACAAAACCATGCACAGTCTTCTCTCTGTTGCTGAGTGATGTTGGGCTTGCTGATAACATGAAATGGCTTGATGCCAGATTTTTTCAACTCACGATATACAGCACTATAACTTCTCTTCTTTCCCCTTTTTTTTCTAGTTCAAGCGCCAATTTACGTAAAGACTTTCTTGGTCTATCCACTGCCTCAGCTATGATGTCTTTTGACTCCTGAGAAAGGACTTCAGGCCTTCCAAGTTTCTCACTCTTTTCGCAATGACAGTCATATGGATTTTTGTTCCAGTTTCTTTTAACAAAGGATTAATATCTTTTACTGTATTTAGCTATCAAGGAACGTGAAATGAAGGATGCGCCAGCATCCTTGGCCTCTCTGAAGGTTATAGCCCAGATTCAGTCAATCCATCTGATTTCCTCTGAGTAGTTAGCCAAGGCTGTATCTAACTCCATCACTCAGTCTGAAAATACAAGAAATGTAAAATGAAAAATAGCTTAATAGAAACTGAAGATAATGTACTTGGAGATAGGCTATAGCAGAAAACTTCATAACTTTCCATTTGTTCTGTGGAGGGGGGCTCTAATTTCGAAAAACCTGGTATATATATATATATATATATATATATATATATATATATATATATATATATATATATATATATATGTTCTGCCCATTTTTTTCATTCGTGATACAAGAATTCCTCGACGATGCAACATGTAATACGTATAAGTATTAAGTAAGCACACGTCTAAATAATGGTATCTGTACGATCAAGACACAGACAATAATAATATACCTCTCGGCAAAAATACGATTCATAATATATATATATATATATATATATATATATATATATATATATATATATATATATATACATATATATATATATATATATATATATATATATATATATATATATATATATATATATATATATATACACACACACATATATATTATATATATATATATATATATATATATATATATATATATATATATATATATATATAATATATATATGTGTGTGTGTGTGCTGTGCGTGTACGAGTGCCAAATCTTACCAAGGCAAGGGAAAGAACACGAGTACCCGAAAATTATACACCTTCAGGAACATTTCATTAACTTCTAAAAATCATTACGCAAGCAGTTCGGCCACACGTAACACTGTATGGTGCATAAGTACTTCTTCATCTTACAGTGGTAATGCAATAAAATACAACAAATTTAAGCTGTCGGTGTTATGTGATCAATAAAAACGATTAGCAGATTTCGAGAGCTTCTAATTATGCTTGAAACCGTATTTCAACAAGACCTATCCAACAACGACAACGTAATCTGATATTCATACACCTTTTAAGAGTCCTGCTTTTGAAAAACCTCTCTCTCTCTTAACTTCATTTCTGTACAATGTAGAATCAGTGAACTTTTACTTTGCCTTTTCTCTTCCTTCTTTTTACTATTAAATCGACAATCTCTCTCTCTCTCTCAATAGAGCCTTCCACTACTGTCAATATCTATTCAGTGAACCTGTGGCTTCTCTCTGTCACACACACACACACACACACAGCTGAATTTATTCTCTCTTTCTCTCTTACCAGTAAGACAGAGGAGGATCAGAGAAAGACAGGGGGGGTGACCTCCCTCCCTCCCTCCCTCCCCGCATCAGTCCGTTACCTACGTGGCCACTACTACCTACCTACACACCTAGTAGGCTCTGTCGTCGTCGGGAGGTGAACGCACGCACTCGACCGAGAGAGTGAGGCCTCAGGTTAACTTGACGGACGACGGTGTCGCAACACGACTCCGACCGAAGACGATGTCTTCTTCTTTTTCTGTGGCTCTCTCTTAATCGCCCTCTTGTGTGTTTCCTATTTCTTTCTCTTCCGTTCCATTTCACTTTTTTTTTTTTTTACTATCCTACCGTCCGCTTTTACTTATTGCTCAAATGTTCGCTTTACTGACTATACTGTTCACCTCTTCGAAGAAGTTTGGGCCTCATTGAAGACATTACCACCTATCTTTAACCCTATTGACCTGACTCTCAAACTGAAGCCACCAACATTTTAAAGTTTAAGTTTTTACAGCTTTTTCACAGCCTTCACTAGATGAAGTCAATTAAGGGGAGGAGGGAACCGGCTCTTCTCGTTCAGCCGACTTTAACCAGCCACAACTGAAGGCTTCCGATTCCTTACTTTCAACACTCAACAGAAACAGTTTCAAACGACCACAAGTATAATGAATGGGAGAATGAGAACGGAAATACAACTATTACATAGTCTACGGCAAGAGCAGATACTCTCTGAACTATAATAAGATTGATAAGTCACCTCTGTTAGCATCGAAATGAATCACTTACTTCAATGTTTTCTTGTACTGTTTCGCGAAGCGATTATAAACGGTGTTACTTTGGTTCACGACCTGCATTACCAGTATCACCTTGCATACTTTCCGTTAACAAAGAAATAAACCTGATATGATTCCCGAGATTACTCGAAAATTATAATCTCTCCCTCTCTCTACCTTTCATTACACTCACTAATTATAATTGATTTTTCGCCTTTCTTAGTCTTCCTAATATGGAATCGGTGCAATTAGTCTCGTAAAATACCTGTATCCCATTCAAAGCCACCGATTTTAGCTTAATTTACACGTGAATGTATAATAATATTGTGGATATGGGAAAATTTAGCAAACGAAATCCATGAAAAAAAGACAAACACGTGTGTGTGTGTGTGTGTGTGTGTGTGTTTGTCTGCCGAAAAGGTAATAACTAGATTACATTTGTTCCGGTAATTCATTACTTTGTAATGCTTTTTTTTCGAAGACTAGATTTACTAAGCATTATACAAGCTCTTCTCTCACAGACTACAGCTTCGAAAACTGACTATATCAAATTTTTATTGAAACATTACAGGAACATAAATGAATAAACAGAGAAGACTAAGACTGAAAATTAATCATTAAGAGTTAATAAACTTAAGAACAGAGTTCTCACGTAGCAGATATCACTGAAGTAACCAATCGTAATCCGAAGAGCTAAATGAAAACCGACTTTTTAGAAAAACAAACAAAACATCTTTTTTAAGAATAACAGCAACAGAAAGAAATTTTCAGCAGTTAGATATTAGCAAGACTCAAGACGAAAACCATAGAGAGAGAGAGAGAGGAGAGAGAGAGAGAGAGAGAGAAGAGAAGAGAGAGAGAGAGAGAGAGAGAGAGGGTCTTAATAATATATTTCAAAAAAGAAAGTTTAAAGGATTTCCTCAGAATGAAACCATGGAAAACGAATTCCTATTGGAACGATAGTGTTTCAAAGTGCGTAATGATTTAGAAATTATACTAAAATGGGGACAAATTAGAAAAGTATGCAGAGATAGAGGTAATAAAGGGAAGAGAGAGAGAGAGAGAGAGAGAGAGAGAGAGAGAGAGAGAGAGAGATGACAAGTCGAGAAAACATTTTTCCATGGCAAACGACCTTCATTCGTGAGCAAAATGGACCATCCATAAATTTACAAGGTAAGCCAAAGATTTCATTTACGCAAATTTCTTTCAAAGCCTTTCCTCTAATGAGCGAGAACGAAGTCTTTCACGATCAATAGTTTCATAAAAAATGCATGAGTATTTTGTGTAACGTTCGAATCCTAGACTGAATACGATTAGAAATACATGAAATAACTCACAAGGAATCTGCGACAACTATGATATGAATGGTAATAACAATTAAAAATGATGTTGATGACAATAATGATGGATCATGACGCAGGAGAACAGAATATATAAATACTAAAACCTATAAATATAACATCAACAATAAATATAATTGTGGAAAAAAGGTAATAAAATGACTAAAAACCATATTACCTATGACGAAATTACCTATGAAAACCATGAACCTATAACTTTGACACTGATATCAATATAAATTGGAAAGGAAATCAGGCGAGCCTAAAAATATTACATCCCAATAAAAGGGAGAATTCCCGAACTGACTATAAGAGAAAGGCACACTAATTTGCTCTGGAATGTAAAGAAAAAGAAAAAAAAATCTCGTGTTCCAGTAAAATGAGTAAGGAGACATTCAATAATTAATTAATTTCCCCCCAGGCAATAATACTTTATATATATATATATATACTATATATATATATATATATAATATATATATACATATATATATATATATATATATATATATATATATATATATATATATATATATATATATAATGTGTGTTTTATGCGCTTTTATCTCTTTTTCTATTTCTACTGTCATAGAAACTTCGCTTCAAATGTACTGAAAACTATTTCTACACGTGATCTTTTGCCTCTTGGATTTTTTTTTATTTTATTTTATAAAGTGTAATCTACTAGAAAAGGAACTTCCACTTGCGCATTAGTGAAAATCATATCAAATTCTGCCTAAAATACCGTGACTCAGAGAGAGAGAGAGAGAGAGAGAGAGAGGAGAGAGAGAGAGAGAGAGAGACTCCAATAATAACTTAATTGCTTAACAACGGGCCTTGAGTAACGGCTTGGTGAACAATGTTTCAGTGAATCTGCATCGCTTTTTTTTTTCTTATGCAGTCTGCTTGTAATACTCCTTCCTTAAAACAGAAGCCTTTTCATTAAATCAACCCCTTGATCATTATCTTATACTTCGTTTTCTTTGCCAATATTGTAAATTTACATTTGAACTACCCGCTAACCTGATAACAGTACACTTCGATTTCTTTGACACTATGATTTTATTTTGTATTTATTTTGTATTTGAATTCTTGGCAATCAATGCTTCGTGGAAGAAGTTTGGGCAAAGCCGATAGGTACCATATCCTGGCTTAACCTGCTGGAGAGATGAGGAAGCTACGAAAACTTAAACATCCATGTCAACAGGCTTGGTAAACATCTGTGAAACCCTGACCATCTTACTTGAACCGCCACTAAGCCACTGACCCCGCCCGTTTTGACCTTCTCCAAAATTTCTGGGGAACAACCTCACACTTTGCTTCCAACCAGCGTTATCCATGTTTTGTGTGCAATTCAGATATTTTCATGTAGTTGACACCATCATGAGACCATCCGTGAACTTCCTGGAACACCCAGTGTTCTGCATGATTTTAAACAAGAAAGGCCCCGGCTCCCCCTTAAATACACTGTGTAGTTCGTTTTGTTAATGTGCGTATACATACATACATACATACATATATATATGTATATATATGCATATATACTTGAGTGTGCGTGTATTTGTGCGTATGTGTAACATCCAGTCGATGTGTATACACACACATTATACGGGTATTAACAAAAACGAAAGTGGAGTAAGTACCGCTAGAATAACTGAAGGTTTGAAAAAGTCTAGGTTTAATAATGCTGGAATGAACAAGGAATCAGAATAATAGGTGAATAATATAAGTACGAGGAAGAGGTCTGCTCATAAGGGAGTACTAATACCAGGCGTTCTAGTTCCAAAGCTTAATGAAGGTTTTTATATTCGTCCAACAAAGCTGAAGGCGAGTTACTTTTTTTACTTTAATCCTTTTAATTTTGTCTCCAAATTATTATGGCAAGCACTACTCCACAAAAGATACACCTCAACTCACCTATGTAAAAGAGTAATATATTCTGTAAACAGCGGGAGGGAGAGTGGGAATGCCTTAAACACAACATAATCACATATTCAAAATTCTTTAAAACTATATTCTTTCTATTAAAAAAGAAACATAATAGAATGCAGTTAAAAACATAAAAATAAAATTATGCATTGGTACACGAAAGGAGAAATGTCAGGGAAAGAAAAAAAAATTATATGTTAGATTCATAAACAAAATCGAAAAGTAACGAAAAAGCAGAGTTGGAATAAAACACCAGGGAACCACAAAAATGAAACCATAATCTCCAGAACAAATCTCAAAAAGCTGGCTTTAAAAAAAGAAATCCCTTTCCATTATCATCGGAGAGATCAAATTGAGAGTGGTAACGTTGAACACCACAATCGGCTCGGATGCTTAAAAAGTTTTGTTGTTAGAACTTTTAGTACGTCAAAAGTAATAAACCTCTCAAAACCTCCCCATCTGCTCTCTCTCTCTCTCTCTCTCTCTCTCTCTCTCTCTCTCTCTCTCACGCACCGAGGGTAGAGTGACTATAAAAAATATACCCATTTTGGTTTCATTTCCCACCCGATCGATCGTCTTACTTCCAAACTTTCGAATCTTTTCTCCCTTCTAAAGTCTCTCAGTTTAAGAGGCAGCCTGTTTTCACATAAGCGGAGGCACACAAACATGTCTAATGATTCAATTACTTTTGTAACGCACAAAAACACCGGCAAGGACAAAATATATTTCTATTTACGCAGTTATGTGCAGGACTATTATACACGTACACGTGCTTTTACAAGGAAATACCGAATCATTAAATAAATGGCAGATGAATGATTTACATGGGCCTCCTGCCTTTTCACTTCGTACTGGTATTACATTTTTATTTGACATTATACATATACATACGGTATACATGTCCAGAAACTTTAAGTGAACAAAATATTCGTAGAAGAACATCATCTGGAGGACATTTTCATGATAAATTCGTGTTGATGTGAAAGGCAATGGTCAGTGCTGTATATTTTACAACCAGTAAGGTTGCACTGAATATGACAGCACTTATGTGTCATGCAATTCCCACTATACTGATGTATATTATGCCTTGAAATGAAGCATTTACTCTGGATTCATGCGCGTGTTTGTAGTATGCACTAGCAAAGATTTATGACACTACTATAATACACTTAATATGATTATTTGCAACCTTGAGCGTACAATTTACGTGGTTGTTCACTAGCAAGCAATAACCATGAAGATCCCTCAGACGTGTACAAAATTGTGACAACAATTTTGGAGAGAAAAAAAAAAAAAAAAAAAAAAAAAAAAAAAAAAAAAAAAAACCGCACGCGATGCTATATAGCACGGAACCATAAACTTATGAGGGTTGGTGTCAGCTACTTGCTCAAAAACTGGATTTCTGGCTACTGTGCCTTAGGTTGAACCGGCGTCGATGACCTGTGCTGTTGTCACACCAGTATATTTTCCAGATCGATCATTTGGGTTGGACCTAAAACACCCCGGCATGTCGATACCAAGAAAGGGTACTACATATTACGGGGAGCAGGTGGAAGGGCATAGCAATTAATAACTACTGATGGAGGAAGAAAATTATTATTGTTATGATTATCGAATAGGCCGTTAATTTGCTTAGAAAAGCTTCCAAGGGGACAGAAAGCCTAACATGAAAAATAAAAGTCAACAGCAAAGAAGTGATAAGATTAAGTTGCGAAAATTCTCAGTTTCTAAATGCGTGTTGACCTTATAACCTACGAAGACGCTCGGAGCAGTTTACACTTATGATGGCTGGGAGAGGGAACCCAATTCATAACCGGTGAATCTTCTGTCTTCGGAAAATAAACTTCCTTTTACTTTAACGAGTTCATCAAGACGAGATCAACACCATGGCAATACTGATTGCAAGCTGGTTAGTTAAGAGTGACGCCGAAGCCATGTGATTGCATCTGCTGCTTTCACAAGGTAATTCGAGTGTGACAGCCCCGCCTCAAGATTTTCGTCTAATAATACTAATACCGACGACAACAAATCTCCATTAAACGTACACATGCAAAATTAGCTGAAAATCAAGACAGAAGTAGAGACTTAATTCTATAAACGGAGAGCACTATACAAAGCACTTAATAATAAACATTCCAAATAAAGCTCTCCCCGTAAATCTGCTCATCTGATTTCTCAAAGAAAACCCTAATTTTGTTGAACTGTCTTCAAAAGAGATTTTAATCAGAAACATTTCATAAGGATTGCTTCCATTGGTGGGGGCCGCTTCTTTCTCACACGATTTGTTTATTTCTAAACATTTATGTCACTAAACCTTTAGTTCACCAACATTTACTTACACTTACCGTTATTTTATAGGATATATCTTCTTTGAGGTCTG
This sequence comes from Macrobrachium nipponense, assembly GCF_015104395.2. Classification (NCBI taxonomy): domain Eukaryota; kingdom Metazoa; phylum Arthropoda; class Malacostraca; order Decapoda; family Palaemonidae; genus Macrobrachium; species Macrobrachium nipponense. The sequence continues at coordinate 112,616,616 of NC_061107.1, forward strand.
TTATACACACACGTGTATATTAAGATATTTCAGTTTATTTCTTTTTGGTGATCCATAACGTACATGCGGACCCATAGGCCTACTCAGCAAATCAATAAAGTGGGTAACAGAGGGACGACTAGTCCGCTTCCAACGATATGTAAGTAGTTCTCAATAGCAACTTCTCTGATAATGACGAGGTAATATAAGTAAAAAGGGTTAAGAAAAGGAAAATTGTGGAAAGGGAAGAACATCTGATAACTGGTTTACATAAGCCTAAAGCAGAGCACGTGTCATTTCACACGATTTATTGTTAAATTGCACAGAAATCAAACCATATTCAAAATCATGTTCGTGCTGAAGATTTTATTGCATCACTCCTCCAAGAAAATAGAATGAATAATAGGATCTTTAAATTAAATCAAGTGAAGGCGCAACTGTATTGCGATGGTCTAACATGGCGAACGGAGAGACGGGTGATCACAGCCACTAAAAGAAGCTTCAGACAAGGATTCATCATGAACAGAAATGTCTTCATAGATGAAACCACCGGACCTAAATAAGGGACCTCGGTGGGGTTTCAGATAAGCCTCTGCAATAAATATGCACAGTAGCAGCTTTCCTACTCTGGAGGTCGGGGGTCGACTACTGATGCACAAGCAAGCACAAGTCATGTCACACTGCGCAATAAGTGCGCTTCTCCACGGGGAAAAAATGATATGTCCAAGCTCCCATAGGCTAAATATAAAGGGGAGTAAATTACAGCAAAATATCGAAGGTGGATGAAGCAGTAACGTTATGCAAAGATTTATTCATTTTTCATTTAAATTGGAAATTGGTCTTTCTGACAGTATTACCCATGCTCATGTCCGTAAGTTTATAACAGTTTAGAATATCAACTTAAAAAGGGTCTCACACCTGTACCTTTTTTCCTTGCTGGAGTGTAATGATATAATTTATTGTTTATGAGTTTATCTTTTAAAATTTCTCTTCTTTTTCTTTTTAAATGGACCTCACTTCCGAGGAAGCTTGCTCCCAAGCTTATAACCTTTCAGGCCGGTTCATTATGAACGCTTCCTTATCAAGGAAAATGAAAAAGACGCTATTACCCTCACTGGCAGGAGCTAATGCAGGCCCAACGATAGATAACCTCTTATGATCAAGCAATGGAGCGCAACCTCTGACTGCTCATAATCACTACTCAGTCATCTCGGCGGTTCATCTGCCGCATTCGAGATCACCGAAAGTGACCATCCAACCCTTCCATGAGATTCGGATGGTCAAGGCGTGCCTTCAAATGTCTGAAGTGATGCCCACACCCACCCACCTACCTACCTACCTACCCATCAGTACCGAAAAAGGTAAAAGAGGAATCCCAAAATGCTTGAGGTTATGACGCACCACTTCACCAGTGTCAAAAGGGCAAAATGCTGATGACTACGGTTTGCAATTCAGTGACTAAGCAATTATCATTGGTATCTATCTCTTTGTTTACCTGAAGTATTTTTTATCTTCTCCCCCTCTCCATTTTCTCTCTCCTGGTTTTCAAAACAATTAGCAAACCCACCCCATCAAGCAAATCGTCAAGAGTAAACAACCATCAAAGTTGAAAAATAAAAGGAAATTTTCTCTCATTCTCTTTCCCTCCACATCGAGCGTAAGCGAGTTCATGTGAAGACGAGGCAAAACGGGATGCGGGCGGAGGAGAGAACGCCGTGGTTAAATGGTTATGGGGTTGGGGGCCGCCAGAGAATAAATAGTGGTACTTCATAGGAAGGTGAAGGAGGTGAAGGGTAAAGGGAGAGGTGGGTGAACTTGAAAGGTAATGATACCAAAATTGGTTACCTTAAAATTACCTTACCATTTTTGCTTAATGGGACAGACAATAATTCCACTCCACTGCAATGACACTGAAGAGGTAAATCAAAACATGAAAAAAACTTCAAAACAAATAATACACAGTTCTAAATATGACAACAAAACTGTGTGCCTAGCTGGGTATGCAGCTTGGCAGTTCAATGAAGCAACCCTGACAGAAAATTCCCTATAAGCAAAGACTGCCATCTGAGCAAAACCGTAAATTATGTCAACTGAAAACAACAAACATTTCTGAGCATTCTGCAAAAGGAATCCAGATGGTTTTCTAGACTTCAGAACGATTAGGTCACTTACATACGAATAAAGCTAAATAAACCCAGTGCAGATTCATAAACACTACATACATACAGAGACTACGATCACAACGATCCTAAATACCTCCAGAGAACGTTAAAAATAACTTGATAAATTCTGTGAAATCAAGACACTGGCTTTACAGCGGAGCCAGTTGGTATTCTCAAATAGAAATCGTCTTCTCTGTACCTTCAATGGTTAGTGAAGCGTTTTAAAGGATGACTTGAATTGATAGCTAGTTCCCAGTTGGGTCAGGCAAGTCTTCCAGGGCCACTCTCCGAAGTAGTCATCACAGCAAGTCATTGTTCTCACTCAAATCCATTACTAAAGCCCACCTTACCCTCACCCCTCTCTCTCTCTCTCTCTCTCTCTCTCTCTCTCTCTCGCAAAGAAATATGCTTTAACTTTCCAAGTATACCACCCACGTGGGTCACATTATGCTTTCTGCTATTTTTATGTATGTATTATATATATAGTATATGTGTATATATATATATATATATATATATATATATATATATGTGTGTGTGTGTGTGTGTGTATTAGTATATATTAGTATGTATGTGTGTGTAAATGCTACGTAAGCTTCAAATATTCTCCATCCGTCTGTGACGCCATATTCTCTCTCTCTCTCTCAATCATCTATATTAGTTCCTTCATTCATCACAAAACGTCGCAATATCTTTGAGTACTGCGATACTCGTCCTCTTCTCGAAGCCTCCCTCCTAAGCACTATCTATCACAGTCCTCCATCTATCAGCCCCAAAGTTCAATTAGCACCTCCATCAATCAGCGTCTCCCTCTCTACCACTATCTTCATCTCCGTCTCCGCCTTCGTCTCGTGCTATTACTTTTATGGTAAGGTCGACTTTCATCCTATGCGCATTTTGTTTTTTTATCACAATGGCACAATATTAATCATTTTTATCATTAGTTTCGTTATGGTAAGATCATCTTCTAACATATTTAGTTTATCATGATAATAAGAATGCTTTTTTCGTATTCATAACTCTTTATAACATAAATTCGTTCAGCCTATCATATCACGATGCTCCGTAATTATCATCGTCTTCATCATATCTATTCTTAAGCCTTGCATGGAAACTCAACGCTCGTTCAATTTAATATCTTACTAAATTTTGCATTTCATTTTCCATTTTCAAATTCAAAACGGCTAATGAAGAGTCCTTTTCTGGAGAGATTGTAGCTCTTATCACATCCCATTCTCTTTCCATTTCCAATCTCCCTTTTCTTCTCGTCGGTGACCTTTGGCCCCAATTCATTCGATCTGCCTTCTACGTGCACATCAAATCCTCTCCTCTTTATTAGGCTGCCTCAACGCCTTTTCTTCCACTCGTTATTCAATTTTACTTCGGTGCCTCGCGGGTCGGAAGGTTACCGTGATAACAGGGACGCTTTGTGACTGAATCGATCTTTAGTACATTAATAGCATCGGGCATTAGTTGCAGTATTTATCAATTTTAATCGCTATATAATTAAGATAATGGTAACAACATTAATGGTAAGAATTCAGCAAGAGAAATAATGGAAATAAAAACGCTTAGCAGAGAGATGATATTTTTACTTATGCACCTTACTAACGTCAAGATTTCCTAGCAGGGGATGCCATCCAAAATACAGCCTTTGTCACACCGTAAGAATTAATTATTATTCATTCGTTTTAGTGACAGACAAGACACAAGTAGGCTTAAGCTCTATGTGATGAGTTAGTTTAGGTTTCTGGACGTTAGCTTATATACATACACACACACACACACACACAATATATATATATATATATATATATATATATATATATATATATATATATATACATACTTATCAATCAAGAGAATCTTACTGACGACAACTTTTACTCTAACAGTAAACCGATCAACTTAATATGAATATATCCAAACCAACTTGATGCTCTCTCTCTCTCTCTCTCTCTCTCTCTCTCTCTCTCTCTCTCTCTCTCTCTCTTCTAGCAACTTGCCATCTTAATCATCGTATTCCCTGTCAAATGAGAAGGTTAAAGCTGAACCAGCCGAAATCTCGTGGGCTAATCATAGGGTAAATCAACCCGAAGCAACTTACCTCATCACAACCGGAATGAGATCAGAGAGGTTCGAATTTCTAAATGCCATTAACTCATTAACGTCCCTGCCATTTCACTAAAAGAACTGTCATTTCCCTAAAAATAAAGATGCGAGAATGGCCTCTTTCTCTGTAACCCTAATGGACAAATTCACACATGCCCAGAGGTCTTCAGAGAGAGAGAGAGAGAGAGAGAGAGAGAGAGAGAGAGAGAGAGAGAGAGAGTGTGTGTGTTGCATATCAACAAACAAGTGCACAATTTTTTACTCTTCTCCTTCCATCTATAGCAACAATAATTATTCTAAATGTTGCACGTTCGCCACTTGCACCATTTTACGGGTTACATGAAAGGCATGGCCCAAGCTTGAAATCACCTGATTTACATCCCACTAAAAAAACCATGTCGATTAACTGGTTATATCTTACGCACGGTGCAACAAACTTTAAAGAAGGCTCCTGTCACTGACCAATAATGGTTGCTCGAGACCAAACACTGATCTAAAGATATCTCGATCAAGTCTTTAAGTAATAATACATGAGTAGGAATCATTTTCTTATGCCCAAGGCCTTTTAATACCCGGAACTGAGCTATAACCTTTACATTGACGATTTTAAACTGTATCAAAGTAATCAGAGTTAAAGAAGTTAAAACTTTCAATAGTTTATAATCAAAATGCTGTCAGCAGAACAAGCAGACCAAAGAAAAAGTAAAAACAGAACCTTTATGATAAAACTGTTGACTTTCTGTTAAATAATAAAAACAGAGAGAGAGAGAGAGAAGAGAGAGAGAGAGAGAGAGAGATAGAGAGAGAGGAGAGAGAGAGGAGAAGAGAAGAGATCGAGAGAGAGAGAGAGAGAGAGAGAGAGAGCCGATACCACATTCACCGAAAAACTACAGTAACGAGAATTTTGTCAAAATTTTTAAACCTAATTACTTTCATCCTTCTGTGTTCTTCCATTCTGTAGACCTTCATTCACCTGTGTTCTTCCATGTGTTCTTCCATTCTGTAAACCTTCATTCACCTGTGTTCTTCCATTCTCTAAACCTTCATTCACCTGTGCTCTTCCATTCTGTAAACCTTCATCCACCTGTGTTCTTCCATTCTCTAAACCTTCATCCACCTGTGTTCTTCCATTCTCTAAACCTTCATTCACCTGTGTTCTTCCATATCTAAACCTTCATTCACCTGTTCTTCCATTCTCTAAACCTTCATTCACCTGTGTTTTTTCCATTGTTTTAAACTTCATTCACCTGTGTTCTTCCATTCTCTAAACCTTCATTCACCTGTGTTCTTCCATTGTCTAAACCTTCATCCACCTGTGTTCTTCCATTCTCTAAACCTTCATTCACCTGTGTTCTTCCATTGTCTAAACCTTCATCCACCTGTGTTCTTCCATTCTCTAAACCTTCATTCACCTGTGTTCTTCCATTGTCTAAACCTTCATTCACCTGTGTTCTTCCATTTTCTAAACCTTCATTCACCTGTTTTTTCATGTTTTTAAACCTTCATTCACCTTGTTCATTGTTTACCCTTCATCACCTGTGTTCTTCCATTCTGTACCTTTTCATTACCTGTGTCTTCCCATTCTGTAACCTTCATTCACTGTGTCTTCCATTCTCTAAAACCTTCATTCACCTGTGTTCTTCCAATTCTTGTTAACCTTCATTCACCCCTGTGTTTCTTCCATTCGCTAAACCTTCATTCACCTGTGTTTTCTTCCATTCTCTCCAAATTCACCTGTTTGCTTATTTCTCTACCAAATTACCTCCTTTACTTTATTTTCTATACATAGTTTTTGATCCAAATAACTTAGTATTTTTTAACCTATTTACATTTTCTCTATAAATAACTGATCTGTTTACCGTTTTATAACCAATTTACTATTTCCGTGTTACCTCGTAATTTTCATGTTTTAGTTTATATCAACATTTAACTTCCGTGAAGAACAGCTGTGGTGCCTTCAGACATTCGAACTTAACCTTACTAAAACGCTCATTATAATACTCAAATGGCACAGACCACCCACGTCTTCCTTGCCTTAAACTATTCACTCATTCGTAGCATTGAATTCCAAATGTATAAGTCTGCATTTACCGAATATATTCATGTCTATCTATATGCATATAGCAGCAACACTTCGTGATGCAGGAATATATCGGAAGATGTTCGTGCTGCGGAAATGGAGCTTACCTGAGCTCGTTCCTGCTACTGAAGGTAAGCCGGCAGACAGAGGTAGGAACGGCAGATAGAAGAACAAAGGGCGATGCTGCCCTTCTACGACAGCAAAGCATTAAAAAAATGCTACTAATACATGATCCTAACACAAAATTATACAGAAAATATACACATATTGTTCATGAGACGTAACGTCTTAAACAGACTTCGCAATGAATGACGATCATTAACAGAGGTGTCGAGGACTCTTGCGTCATCACATTTCCTGTTAATAGAGACTTGTTTGGTCTACACTGAAAGGAGTAACATTTGGAAGCTTGCTAAAGGCTTTGCTATTATCCAAAAAGAGATTTCCAGGACTGTCAACCTCCTCCGAGGCCCCTCCCCCCTATAATTTACATCCCATACTCTCAAAAAATCTAATCGATTTCTCCCAGTCACGAGGCCCATACATATTTGTTGAGTAATCCCACAAACTAACAAATAAAAAACTGAACCGACAACATAACGTTTTTGTCAGGGTAATGAGCCAATAAGCTACGTCTCAGAAAGAAAGAAAGAAAGAAAGAAAGAAAGAAAGAAAGAAAGTTCAGGTTTATGCTTTGAATCACTGAACAGAAAAAGTTGTCTTGGGGAGTGGCTCAGAGCCGCCACTCGTACCACGTCTGCGTGCGCAGGGAGACGGTTTGTAAAAACGAAGGAAATAGGTTTCCTTCCAACATAAACAGTAATGTCAAAGAGCAAATAATACACTCACAAGCCAACGCATCCCTCACCACTAAAGCGGTGCCACTGCTCTACCGCATCCCTTTTCCCCATCCTGCATGCATGCCAGCTGCTCGTAAAAACACTGCAACGTGCTTAGGTACACGGCAAAGGAGGTGCCTTCGGAACTGCCCAGAGAGGTAACCCGCACAACATGGCGATTTCTAAACGAGCACTTCAGCCATATCCTAAATTTCACCGGAAACGAGTCCTCCATCTTGTGCTTCTTCGCACTCACGTCAGAGACCAGGTCAGCATCAGCGTGATGCATTATGCTTGCATAAACCTTGCGCATGATCTTAATAGCCTTTTCGCAAGCATAAGCAGAGGATTCCTGTTAAATCTGCCACTGGCCGCGCGAACATTTCATGACTGAAGTATATTTTTGGAGTTATGCTTTCAGGAATTCATCCGGGGTAGATAACGTTCTCCGCATAGGCAGCGCTGCATAACAATCATTCGAAAGCAGTCACTATCATTACTAAATGGTGATGGCGA
>NC_061107.1:112629303-112724303 GCF_015104395.2 Macrobrachium nipponense
TAATTTATATAATATCCTTTATTTCATGAGGTTGTCGTTGTAATAATAAAGGCTAAATCCATTTATTAAGATACAACTTATTGGATTTTTATTTTTACTTCACTGGACGATTCATAGCATATTATATATATATATATATATATATCTATTATATATATATATACATTATATATACATATATCTAAAAATATCCTATAATGTCATGAGGTTTTGTCGTTTCGTAATTTGTAATAAATAAAGGGCAAATCATTTATTAAGATACAATATGATTGGATGTTTATTTTTACTTCACTGGAAGATTCATAGCATTTTCAGTTCTATTTTCAAATGATGAAAATATTGGGCAAGGAGCAAGGGCTGACCACTCTCAGGATCGGAAGAGAAGGCACAGATGGTCAGTTGTAGCAGCGACTTTCCTTAATTCACTGGTCGCCGACTACGCTTATGCGTGTAAAAAAAACAACTCCACATTGCAGATTTCCAGAACTCTTTTCTGCTTATATGTATGGGGCTTCGCGAATACAAAATTGAATGGGATATTCTCGCAGCCTTAAACCTCTGTTCCATATTTATCACTCTACACTCCATACTCCATACTCCATACTCCATACTCATCCCTCTTTCTTGTCTTGTCCCATTTTCTTTCCTGTCACCGACTTCCCTTGTCATTCTTAAAACACAAAAAATATTAAACCGCCATGAAGACAATGCAATATTTTCTGACACCCCACTGTCCAAGAGCACTTTTAAACATTAATGCATTACATATTTTTCAATAGTTACCTTCTATACCATACATCTCTAATTACCATCCACATTACATGAACTCTTTTAGTCCATGAATCCCATGAATACGTTTTTCTTTGATCTCCAACATTTTCCCACGACTGTTTCATAATAAACGCTTGATCCACATTCTTATTCTTTGTCGAATCAACACTGTATACACTCCCCTTATCAATCCTTCCGTTATGTCTTACTTTCTCAGTAATTGAAATACTGCTCAAGACCTTCCCGGAGATACCAAGTACTTTAATACATTAATTCTCTTGTCACCAGTATCTCATTTCCTTTAATACAAAAGAGTATTTCCTTTGAAGCCAGTCAATTATGCTTTCACCACCAAACAGAAAGTGAAAATGCTGTAAGCTGATGTGATGTTAGGGGGAAAGATGGGCAAAACCTTTGGTAAGAAATATATTATGGAAAAAAAAATACTCCAAACATCTATACATGATGAAACTAACCCAACATCAATAGATCTACTCTGACACTCATTATCCAGTTACATGGGTTCTTCCAAAAATGTTTCGGTGAAAATTAGCTTCCTGGATATCAAGTTAAAACACCATCGCTGCTTTGACAGTAACCTGGTCCAAATGATATAGCTATACAACACATTAAACCAGTGCACACTATTATACCGATTAGGATACAGACACACACACACACACACACAACCCTCGTAGCAGTACCGACGTCTCTATGGTTTCAAAACTGAGTTTCTAGCAAGAGAAGGCGACACCGGTGAGGCAATTGTTTCATACTATCAGAGACAAGAGAAAAGATGATCAAGATAGTTTCTCTTGTGAAATATGAGGACAAGGAAATATGAGGACAAGAAGCGAACGTTCGCGCATTATAAAGAGAGAGAGAGAGAGAGAGAGAGAGAAGAGAGAGAGAGAGAGAGAGAGAATGTCAGTGTAATACTGCAAATAGGTTCTCGGTGTATTCGGATATTAATCCAGCAACTCATGCGGTTTGATCGTTTGGCAAAGTAATCCAATCAAGCCAAAAAAACATTAAGCGACCTGCACTTCCACTGCCTATATTATATGATGACACGCAAGATGCTTTGAGAAAAAAGTCGAAGATTAACTTCATTGAATGAGCTTGTTGAAAATAGTTTTTTAATTAGAACATTATTAAAAATTTATTTTACACTGAAAAGAAATATTCTCTTTTATTTTACCTTTAAATATAAACGCTGATGGGTCACACAGGAATAAAGGCGGTTATCGCTCTGAAACACCTGCTACCCCCTTTTCTGATAAAACCTGAAAGAAAATGCCACATTTTATCTAACACGTTCCTGAAAGGTAGAATACGAATTGAGGATGCAAAATGGGAAGCCGCCTTTTTCCAGAACAGAAATCGAAAAGGAGGATTGGATTATTTATAAAATGAGACTCTAATAAATAGCAAATTTCTTTCCTATTACAAGAGACTTATCAGCAATGAAGCCCCTTTTCTAAGTTGAAAAATAAAGGGAACAAACTCTTTTCCTAATTATAAAATCAAAAGACAAATATCTCAGAAAGAAAGGAAAAGCCTTCTCCACACAGTTTAAAACGAAAAGCTAGGAACTGTCCTATTTCTATTTAATCCGAGTCATAAACTAAACGAATAATGCAAATCAAGCGTTTCCCTTCACTGAAACGTCTCTTTCTTGCATGTAACTAAAAAGTAAATAAACCAATTCTTATGCACGAAAGTATAAAGTATACCGTAATTCTATGTTCCCAACCCAAAACCCACCAAGGAAGCTAGCTTACATCCATTAAACATACAGTGGAATTTTTATACCTGTTTTTATTATATGGATTTCTTTTCCCAATACACTAACTCTCTTTGAACATCCAAAGAAGAATACACATTAATACTCATGGTTTGAAAGACGGAATGTATTTGCAAAAATATATACCGAGCTTCTGTATATTTTAAAAATATATATATTTCGTCTTTCTAATCAAGAGTCAATGCATACGGGATTTCGTCATGACCAGGGGAGTGATATCACAATTTAATACAGCTAAATCAATCGGCTTCAGCGAAGAAAAGGTTTCGAGATTTCTGTTACGTGTTGTAAATTGACGAGATTATTATGTATAGACATAAAATCCCAACCGCTATCTAAAATGTATTAGCATTAACTTCAGTTCAAAATAACCAAAATCATACAACATTATCCAGTAAGATATTCAAATAAGGTCAGTAAAGTACATGAGTAAAGCATCAGAAACTTCATGAGAACTCTTTCAATAAATTCAGATCTATTTCACACTTACTCAAAAGGTCACAAAAGTTGGACACAAAAAAAAATGTAGCGTAAACAAACTTATATAATGGTGAAATTTTTATTGAAAATAATCGATAGTATTTCATCAAAAGCATTGGTGCTTCTTGGAAATAGGACGCAGAGACGATTGGCTTCAACCGATTGACAGACGAGTCACTTCAGAGGCAAATCACAGAAAATCACCAATAAAATACCCAGCAATTCTGACATAAATTGCGAAGAAATGGGTTAGTGATTCTACTCTAATTTTAGCATCGCTTATTATTATTCCTGAAACTATATGATAAAATAATTATAAAATAATAATACTATTATAAAATAATAATAGTCATTATTTTCAATTGAAGGGAACACAATACTACTACATTGTAAATATTTAAAGATTAAAGAAATATCTAACAGCTTTTCATTGTAAATAAAAAAAATTAAAAGAAATATTTTCCTTACGAAAAACAAGCAACGCATATGAATAATAATATTGTCATAGAAATTCTTGTAAAAGCTCTACTAAAAATGTTTCTTCGGTCGTAAAAAGCAAATTTGAATAATACCATCGCCTAGTTCATCCGGCGTACAGTCCACTACATCGGCTTATTTTGGTCGTGGTGCCTTGACCAAAAGAGAGAGAGAAAAAAAGAAGAGAGTCCACGGGCTTGTCCAGCGTGTTAATCTGCACTACACGAGCCATTACTAAACTATACGTAGCAGCTGAAAGTTGCAAGGAACCTCGCTGCCGGATGAGAGATGCTGAGTTTAATTGGCTGCATTTAACAGACCCTAAATTAAAGGGGAGATGCAAATGTTGCACGTTTTCCTGAGAGAGATATTCAGCTGTATTTGCAATATACAATCACCCAGCTTCCAATAGGAGATAATTCCATGTCCAGAGAGAGAGAGAGAGAGAGAGAGAGAGAGAGAGAGAGAGAGAGAGAGCTTTAATTTATTAATATGTTAATATTAAAATGATCCAAAGATAAATTCTAATTACATGATAACTGTGAAATGCTGCTTTTGTGCTTCCTACCACTACTACTTCTACTACTAATAATAATAATTACAATAACAATAACGGCATGGCTAACGGGTATGACCAACTCATACACTGTTTTCAGTCCGTAAAGAAAATACTTTAAAATGCACCAAACATCGGTGGTAATATTCCCTTATTATGAGTCTGTCGACAATAAATCCTGGATTGCCATGAAGCACTCACTCGACCAGCCAGTTTTCTTGAGGAATATCTAAATATACTATAGAGGACTCCGTGTTAAATAGAAACTAAACGAGCAGAAGGGGACAGGTGGCCCATTCTACTGTGCTTAACTTTTCTCTTTCCTACCATTATCTCAGTTCGGCTACGAACATTATTTTGTTCCCTTTAACGACGAGGTAGGCTAAGTCTTATGGTGTTTTAAGAGGGACGGGAAGCTGGGCTGAGGCACGAGTGGTTTTCTAGGAGGCATTGCACGAAGAAGCTTCGGCTGGAGAATTTGAAGCCAAATAGATGGCTTCAGTCACGCTATCTTGCAAAGCATGCAGAAAGGGCTCACAGCGTATTTGGGTGGATGCCCATTCATCTTACCAGCAGCCTCATTTGTTTCCAACAGAAACTCATCAGAGGAGCGTCTCAAGTTTTCTAAGTTCTCCCAGAAGACAGACCAGCGTACAAACTTGAAAGGAACCATCTATCAGCATAGAGTTTCGTAAGAATACGCAAATATTTATATCATTGTAATGAATCAGCTTTTTTCATACAAGATGGTTTCCTGAGAAAAAAAAATAAACATCGCTAACAGTTTTTAACGACTGATTATTATTTCCTTGAATTGAAAAATAAGCAACCCCTCACATGAATCAGTTATAAAAAATGCTTCCACAAAAAAGAAAATAATTAGTGAAAAAGGGGAAACAAATTAAATATATAAATTAATATGAAAACAAACTATATCAATATATAGAGAACAATCCTCTTCAATAAAAATTCGAGTAATAATAGCTAAATGAATGTTCCGCGGTTCTTCATAGAAAGAGGTATTACTATATATCTTCAAGCTAGATATTGTCAATAAAGATAGTACTAAGAGGAGGACTCCACATATTTTCGGGAAAAGTTATGAGAGACTCCGCATGCTGGGGTTCCCCATACTCTGCAAAATGAGTTCTCAACGGTACGAAAAAGCTCGATTTACCAAGAGGCTCCTGATATCCATACAGGAGCACAATGCGATCTAGATGCTATTTCTCCTCCTGATATTGAACTTGGTCTGTGTGTCGCGGTATTCCCGCCAACATGAATCATCTAATCAAGAGTGATCGATCACTGACAGTTTTCCTAGCGATACGCTAATATTTATGAAAAGGCACAGTTCAGTTTCTTCAGTGGATTGGACTGCCTTTAATTTTACCCACAAATATCTTTAAAGCCTCAGCCGTTTTAAATGGCAAAAATGAGATTCTTCTTTTCTTGCAACCTAGTGTTTCTCTAAAATACCTTCATGAATTAGTCATTACCATACTGCAACCACCCATGTTGTGTTGATTGCTCTCGTTGCCTTCCTTTCATTTAGTCTCTTGCTATCGAATTTTCCAATGTTCTCCTTTTACAAGTACTTTCAAAGTGTTTTGCTTGTCTCTGAGCCTTCTCTTTAACATAGATAATCAACAATTTAAGACCCGATATCGAGCTCCTTTAATTTAAGCAATATCTCTATTTATGTGCTAAGTTTTCTTTACTGTTCTGTGGTGAAATATTGTCTTTTCTCTACTAAAATCTTCTCTCAGATTGTTTGCTTCATGTTATTCACAGTCTATTCTGAACAATGTGCGAAATAGGCGCCTCAAATTGCATAAACCCGTTATTGCCTTATCGTAAAACATGTATCAAGCAAAACGTTATTCCTAGAAACAGCTTTCATTATTTTTATCCCGTAAAAATAACGCAATACTCCCAAAAATGTTAAATATACTTTAGAAATAAAATAAGATGGATAAGTCGACCACAGACTAACAAAATCCCCTCCAACAAAAGAAGAGTTCCATATTTCACAAAAATAATCACTACACTAACAAACATTAATATTATCTTCATTAGGTGGTATAACATGACCACCGAATTAGTATTTAAAGAGGAAAGTACACTGTGCCACAACACTAGAAAAGCCTGTTCAATCCTCATATTCATAAATTAGCAATCTTGAAAATCTAATGAAATACGCCAGAATTCCCGAAAAATTAAAGCCTAAATTCTACTATCTGCCGGCCCTGCAACAAAACGCATTAAATTTTACGTATTTCCTATATTTCGTGAAATCATCCTACATCTGTATAAGCTAAAAGTCTTGGAAAAAGATAATTGTAGAGGATTTCCCAAATCATCCAAAATTACGTGTAATCCTCGTACATCTTACAGACACAAGCAAAAAATTTCTGCAAGATTCTCCAGTGAATTTTCTTTGTTATGACCTTTGACAACGAGCAAATCCAAAATGTAAGAAAAGCGAGAAACTCCAAAGGTCGCCTCTAATGACGAGAGGGAATAACTGGTTAATAAACAAATACCTGTACCGTACATAACATATGTAAGCGTATGACTAGACAAAAGCAAAGAGAAAATGTAAACGTAATCAAGCCGAGAAACAACACGCATTCTCATTAACAGTGATTTACACCGTAATCCGAAGTAGGTGTAGGCGCCATAGCGTCGGCAACATCAAACGAGACAACAGGCTAAGTAAATGGGGAAGTGGAGGGGAAAAAACAAAAAAATGTTGTGGAACCAATTACACGCTTAGGAGTATAACCCTGGTAAAATCCGTGAAATGTCACATACCGGTTATCATACTTTGACGACCCTTAACGAGGTTACGTATTTCACAAAGACACAACAACCACACATTTTAATTAAGAGGGTTGCCGCACCATTATATTATAAAAATTTTACTTCTGAAACTTACTTTATTAGCCTCTGCCAAAGGCTGTATGTAAATTAATATTTGCATGAAAACTACTTACATGGCGTTCAATCCTCAAATGCTTTACAATTCTCTAGTGAGCTAAAATCCAGGTGTCTAAGAAAACGGATAAAGAAACACGCCAAACGCACAAACTCGCCCCTAGCCATATGTACTACAACTACGCTCAAAAGCCATCCACAATTCTCTGCCTTGTGCAGTGTAACATCAGGCGTTCTCCACACCCATTTCTCCATCCCAATAAAGTCAAGGGAGAAAGAGAGAGAAGGGAGGTTTCAACTCGACTTGCAATCTGAGTCCACTCTTCGCCTCGAAAACAAAACGCTCGAGTCCCAACAGTCTCAGAATTTGTTAACCTGTAACCTCATGTAGGGTCAATTCGTGTTCACTTTTACCTCGAAGCAGCTCATGTAGCGGGGATCTCCCTCCACCACTAAACCATTCATAATTCCACCACCACTTCATCTCCAACCATACTTCCTCCGCCACTCTATGTCCATCCATAGCAACTGCTTAATAATTATGTAGTGAGGTGTCGTAAATACTACCTCTAACCAGACAAGTAAGGGAGGCCTTCATCTCTTCTCGAGTCTCTCTCCTTCAAAATCCCGATTATCAGTTGAGTATATACAAAAAGTGGTTGTACTTTCCTTAATCCTTTGTTTATGTTCCTGTTTTCCCCTTAAATCACCGTTTTTTTACGGTATTTTACATTAAACTTCAGGGACATGTTGCAAGCACCTCACTCTCAGGTTATATTTGCATGTACGAACATGCACCTATATTACGTAATGCTGATCCATTCTCTATGAAAAAACTGAGGTTGGAACATGTTTGACCTTTAAATAAATCTAAGCTGCTATAACAAAATTAATGTCTCTCTCTCTCTCTCTGTATGTATATATATATATATATATTTATCTATATATATATATATATATATATATATATATATATATATATATATATATGTGTGTGTGTGTGTGTGAATATATGTATATATATATATATATATAATGTACGTAAACAGCCAAATGAAAGGTGAAAATTTAAAGACCAGGTACCAAACCCTTTCGTGTATGCGTAAACTTCTTCGGGGGTACAAAGTAAAATAAATAAATAGAAATATAAACAAGAAAATTTCACAGAACAAAAATCAAAGCCATTAAGAAGCAAATCATCATTACAAATTGTCGTTACCAAACAAGTAAGAATACTATAAAAGTGCTTACGTACTGAAACTGCAGTTAGTATAACAGGCTATTGCTAAAAGGTGACAGTGTACTTCCATATAATTCTATAAACAAGGTAACTATCTAATTTAAAAAAACCTGAACTCAGATTCATAAGTTGATCGTTAAATTGCTTAATAAGGCAGATTCAATTATGTTCCTTTTATAATATGGCACACAATATTACTTCCGATGCATTTTTTGCAGTCTATATATATATATATATATATATATATATATATTATATATATATATATATATATATATTTAAAGACTATCATCACATACAACATTGGCATATGTATGGACGGAGAGAGGGATTTTCAATCTTTTAACAAAGGATTTATCTCTTTTAATGTATTAGCCTATCCAGGAACATGAAATGAAGGCTGCGCCGGCATCCCTGGCCTCTCTGAAGGTAATAGCCCGGATTCGGTCAGTCCATCTGATTTCCTCCGAGTCGTTAGCCATGGCGGTATCTAACTACGTCACTCTGTCTGAAATACAAGAAATGTAAAGTGAAAAATAGCTTAATAGAAACTTAAGATAATGTACTTGGAGACAGGCTATAGCAGAAAACTTCATAAATTTCCATTTGTTCTGTGGAGGGGGGCCTCTAATTTCGAAAAACCCGGTATATATATATATATATATATATATATATATATATATATATTATATATATATATATATACCGGGTTTTTCGAAATTAGAGGCCCCCCTCCACAGAACAAATGGAAATTTATGAAGTTTTCTGCTATAGCCTCTCCAAGTATATATATCTATAGATATATATATAATATAATATGTATATCTATATATATATAATATATATATATTATATTAATTAATATAGATATATATATATATAATATATTATATATAATAAAATTTTGTATATATAATTTTTATATGTTTTGTATATAAGCATTCATGTAAATAACATTATAATCACTTATTTTTCAACGTGCTCTCATAAATGCTGTACTGTCGATTCAATGAGAATATAGAACTTCAGCACTAAACAGGATTTGAATCTGTATATGGTCCTAGTTGTCAGCATACAGCTTTATCGTTCTTTAGTGTGGTTTGGTTAAAAATGTGTGTGCTTGCAACTCGTAAGACAAGAGTTCAAATGCTGCCTGAGAACTCAAGTTCATTGCCAGACACACACATAGCTACATATATATGTATTTAGTATTATGGGTGTATGTATTATGTATGTATTTATTTTATATCTATATATATATATAATATATATATTATATATATAATATATATATATAATATGTAGAGTCAATGTCTTTGTGTGTTAAGAAGAACTAAAGCTTACAGAAGTTTAGTTTGATATAATAATTCACTCTTGGTTCCAGGAAGGTGAACCTAAAGATTATAGATTAACAGTTGCTTGTCTCGTCATGTGTTTAAGAAGGTAGAAGTTAACCTATCTTCATATTTCTTAATGATATCTGATGTGATGACTTTCTGAGGAGCATTGGTACCAATCAGTTTACATTGTTTCTTTGAAACCGTTCTAGAATTGTGCTGTAATTTGGCAAAAAGAGTGTGAATCTTGGAAGGCCTGAAGTCCTTTCTCAAGAGTCAAAAGATATCATAGCTGAGGCATTGGATAGACCAAGAAAGTCTTTACGTAAATTGGCACTTAAACTAGAAACAAAAAGGGGAAAGAAGAGAAGTTATAGTGCTGTTTATCGTGAGTTGAAAAAATCTGGTATCAAGCCATTTCATGTTATTAGCAAGCCCAACATCACTCAGCAACAGAGAGAAGCCCGTGCATGTTTTTGTGGTTCATTTCTTAAAGACTGGGATGAAGCTGACTTTCTCCATGTTGCTGCATCAGATGAATTCTTCATTTACACAGTCAGGAAGCCAAATCATAAAAATGACATCATTAGGGCTGCAAAGTTGGGTGATATCAGCGATGATGTGCGCTTTCGCCATGTGAAATTTCCTGAATGTTTGGGAATTTTCTCTGTTTCACAGCCAAATAGTTAATCAGGATCATCAAAGAAAAAGGACAGTCATAGAATGGCGAATACTTCAGAGAAGCTGTGCTTACTGGTGGAGTATTTCCTTTTCTCAAAATTCCTGAAAATGTGTTATCTGTTGAAGAAGTCACATTTTTGCATGATAAGGCACCATGTTTCAAGGCTCTTCAGACAAAGGAACAGCTTCGAAACAGTGGTATCGATTTCTCCTCGTCAAGTGAATTTCCAGGTAACTCCCCAGACCTTAATGTGTGTGAAAACATTGGGTAGTATCTTAAAAGATCGTGTTGAAGCGTGCACAGTGAACTATGATGGTATACCAAGCCTCGACGATCTGTGAAGAGAGGTGACCGAAGTGCTCAGGGAAATGGAGTTTGAGTCTCAGCTATTTTGCTATTTGCTGAAATCATACCCCTCAAGAATGCAGTCTGTGGTACAGGCAGATGGAGGCCACACAAAACATTAAATACTCAGAAACTTGAATAAATCCCTGTTCTGAATTACTTTTGTTTTTGTCCATATCAATTTTAGTTTATGTTGTAGAGAGGGAGGACTCTAATTTCGAAACACCCTGTATATATGTGTGTGTGTATAACGAGGATTAGTTATGACAATGTAAAATATTCTTTCTTGCTTAACCAATTGCAGAAGTTTCATAATCAAAGTATGAGTAGTAGACACTTTTTAGAGTAAAACATTATTGCATGCAAAAAAAATCCAATTAAAAACAAAATTATATATATCTAAATAATAAAATGCATTCGATAAATCAAGATCTCGACTGTCCGCCCTATTAGCTAAATAAGGTTCCTAAATGTTATTAATATTAAAAGAAAGAAAATAGCAGAGAGAGAAAGAAAAAAACAATGTCTTTCTAGTCCTTTGTTAATAACGAGCATGACTGTGCACTTTGTGCGTAAAACCGCCACAACAACATAACACTCGAAAACGTTTTTACATTAAAACTTCCAAGCAACTTTGACCGCTTGAAATAAAAAAAATAGCAATTAAAATTTTTTTACTGCATCCTGCTTCATTACTAAACTAAGGATTTTTATTTTCCAAAAATAAATAATCATCTATAATAATTTTGCACTAGAGATTCAAGTGTTAATTTCTTACCATAAAAAAAGAAAGAGATTAAAGAAAATAATGACATGGTTAAATCAGAAATTAAGTGATAACATGTACACAGAAGCCCTCAAAAATATTAAAAGCTATATCACTGAAGATTATATTGCTGTTCTGTCCCGAACAATCTTAAGCTAGCGCAAGCGCAGAATACTTACGTCTATGCATTCACGTAAGTATTCTACGCTTGCGTTAGCTTTAGATTGTTCTTTACTGGTTGCTCAATAAATCTCAGTTTTTGCAGCACTGGTTCTCGTTTGAGCTTTTGACGTTTGGACGTTTTTTGAGAGAGAGAGAGAGAGAGAGAGAGAGAGAGAGAGAGAGAGAGAGAGGTGAAATCAATATTGAAAGAATAAGGAAGACACACACACATATATATATGTATGTATGTACGTATGTATATATATATATATATATATATATTATATATAGGAATATATATAATTATTATTAATATATATATATATATATTATATATATGATATATAGATATTATTATTTATATTACATATATATAATATTATATACATATATATATAGTATATATATACATATATATATAATATTATATATATATAATTATATATGTAATATATATATATATATATACATATATATATGTGTGTGTCTTCCTTATTCTTTCAATATTGATTTCACCTCTCTCTCTCACTCACTCCCCTCTCTCTCTCTCTCTCGTCTCTCTCTACTCTCTCTCTCTCTCTCTCTCTCACTCCTCTCTTCTCTCTCTTCTCTCTCTCGCTCTCTCTCTCTCTCTCTCTCTCCTCTCTCCTCTCTTTTAAAAAAAGTCCAAACATCAAAAGCTCAAACGAGAACCAGTGCTGCAAAAACTGAGATTTATTGAGCAACCAGTAAAGATGAAAAAGGGGTTCTGCAGCATAAACACAAGGCTCTCTCTCTCTCTCTCTCTCTCTCAATTGCGCAACCCCTCATTGTACTTGATATTAGCTCTACCTCATGCATAGGGGTTCGGATGTCACCCTTTCCCCATTCTTATCAAGCCGCGCCACGATCGTTCTGCACTGAGAGGTAGAGCTCATTATAAATTTACCAGGCGGGAACAGGGAGGATAGGAAAAAAAAACACGCACACACACACAGTAATAATAATAATATTAATCTTGACGGCAGGCAAAGTGAAAAGGAAAAACGAAAATGGGGGAAAGAGAAAATAGAGATGAATTGAACCTTGAAAGTAACTTATGACCCAACGGTGGTGCGTCTGCTCATGTTAACGGTAGATCCCAGCAGCTACCGTTACTGGACTTCTAGTAAGACGGAAAAGTTTGGAATCTTGTGATTTCACCTTTATATTTTTACATTTCTTGTCTATATCTCTTCATTCTAACTCCCTCAGATCAAATTTACCTCCTTTTTCTCTGTACACAAAAAAGGAGGCGTAGAAAACCATTCCCAACCAATAAGGGAAGCAGGAGGGGGGAATGTTTTGGGGCAAAGAAGCAAAAGCATCATTTCTCAACTATCAAGGAGCACCAATAATCCTATTTACGTTTCTCTTCTTCCTCTCTTTCTTAGTCGTAACCTAACTGAATATCATTTACTAAATAAATAAGAAACTGTTTCAACGGAGAAAAGCAATCAGCCAGAATAATCCAACTATGTTCGCCTCCTAAAAGAGAGAGAGAGAGAGAGAGAGAGAGAGAGAGAGAGAGAGCTAAAAAGCTTCCCAGGAGACTCTTCAGCACAAAAGGAAAAGACTTGAAAGCTTAATTGCTGAGATAATAAAATGACGTTGCAATGTCTCCGTTATGTAAATTAAGCGCTTGCAGGCCAACAGTTCTATTCTTTCTTTTAAGGAGCTATTATATGCAGCAAACTCATTAATTCCAAGTGACTAAGTAACTATATTATCACGAAAATATGAACAATATAATCAAAACATGGCAACGTCTGTTTCTCGAGTGAAGTAAAATCTTTTTCATCGCTTGGAAACTCAAATATATATCATTTCCATCACCTGACTTCTCTCTGGCACTGATGATCAAAACTCGCAAGAACTGACGCTTAACCTACAGAAATGGTTGCCGCCGCCCATCCATACAGCCCACACCCAAACTTAACACGAATATACTTCATATGCGCACTTGCCCCATTCAAACCCCATTAAATGCCGTAGAACTCAATTTATTCTCTTCTCTCTCCCTTCATTTGAAAATAAGCCTCGCACTTCGTAAGAAGCGAAGAGTAAAAACGCCCATTCACACATTCTTTCGTCACACGCCCAAGATACATTTATTTCCTGCTACCCTCTCCGCCCGTCAAGGGTGGGTTGGGTGTTGGCGCAAGCGTCATGTTAAGAACTAGCAGGGGAATAAAAATAAACACCTTTTATATTATGACAGCTTCACATGTGGTCCCAGATTTAAAGCAAGAAAAAACGTTGAACCATTACCCATAGACCTAAAAAACAAACGCACACGTACACGCAAACGCATGACCGCATACACAAAGTATATAAAATGTGTGTACGATATATGTATTAGGCGCAGACACATTTTACATATTTCTATTGCAGTGCATATATATAATATATATATATATATATATATATATATATATATATATATATATATATATATATATATATAATTACATACTATATAAGTAACTGTGTCTTACATATATTATGCCTCCAATGCCCTTTAATATCGAAGTTACTTGACCTTGGCGATACCTTACATACAAGGGTTTGTATGTACGAGGACATTCTTATTTCTTGGTCGGGATTCGAACCTACGCCTTGTGGGTTTGAGACCATGGCGATAGGGAATCATCCTTTCAGCTAACAAGAGAGATATAAAGTGATTTTGGCTTTGCTGTCTATACTTTTATGAATTCAGGTTCATTACTTAGAATCGAAATTAACCCACCTACAATATATTTGCTGTTTGCTAAGTTTGAAATGCCTCTTCAATACAGTTTCGTCAGTTATACAATCACAAATTTTTGTTATTATTTACAAATATTAATGCATAAGTCACCCTTCTTACTGGTTCACATTACGATGTGAATAACTAGAATGCAAGGAGAATTATATATGGCAAGTGCATCTCCCCAGGGCAGGTTTCGAACTTATGCTTTTTGAATTTTGATTCAGAAAAAACAGGGACTTATCTAGTCGACTCTACTCCACGAATTCCTTTCGAATTCAGATCCTGTTCTAAGAATCAAAATTGAACCCTTCTCCACCTTCGTGGCTAAAGTCTGTAACACTCGCAACTCATAATAGCTTTGTCGCTTATAATCGTGTGACTTTTTTTTATTGTCAAGTGTATATAAATGTTAAAATAATTATAAACAACCAAGTGTAAATCTACCTTCCTGGTAGAGAAGGGTTGATTCAAAGTAAAGAACCTGAATTCGACAGGCATATGTACAGCAAAGTTGCTTCCGAAAATTCACCATACTCTCTCATATTCCTCAAAAATGAGACTTCCACCTGGCATTCCAACAGATATAGAGATACTGTAACTACATCTATATAGCTTATTCGCTACTTACCACACATACCTATTTACAAATAACGTTAATTCTATTGGCCCATGTCTTTATCAATGACTGCTGAACCTGGAAAAAAAATAAGTTTCCTCAATAAATGGACCCCATTCCAGCTTCTCAAATAGTACAATTATTTTGTTCCCTTTCACTTGAACATTGATAATATTTTCACAATAATAAAGGTTTCCTTAATAAAATAAATTTTTGTAACGTTATTAAAAAGGAACAAAACCCTTCTTAACTTGTTTTCCAACAGCACTACCTAACACTGAAACCGCCAACGGAATTTCCCACTGCCTTGTGTCCCATTAAGAAAGAAAGTCTAGGGCAACTGTAATAATACTACGATTGTATCCTCTTAAGCCATAATGTAGCTTCTAACGGAAAATTGGCCCACGTTAACCACCTGGCCTTTGGCAAGTACCCACTACTATGCCCAACCTGATAAAGACTTCAAGGGGTTCAGGTAATTCAACAGTCACTATCAAACATTCTGTTTACTGACACGCGAAGATGAACTGAAATATGAAAAAGTGAAACGTAAATGAGCAAATGAATCTTACAAAATATAAAAATGCCCTAACTGTTGAACGAACAACCAAAAGACAATAGCCTTAATTACTAAGACATGAAACATTAATTCAGATATTACCACTTAACTGGAAAGAGCATTCATCCGTATGGCTGTGATTCATAAACGATAATGATGTCAATTAAGTATTTTCTACACTGAGCCAATCACCAAAGTGAAATTATTGATGATAACCTTTATCATGGAATGTTTCAAATCCGTACCACTAAAGTTTCACAACTACTGCTACAGCTAATAATAATAATAATAATAATAATAATAATAATAATGAATAATGATAATATAATAATAATAATAATAATCAATAATAATAATAATAATAATAATAATAATAATTAATAATCTAATAACTAATTTCATTATTATTTTCACTGCCTCAGAATAAGGAAACTTGACAATGAACTCCACACGAATATCCGTAAATTTCTAACAACCTCGTATAGAATGCCATATACACTTCTTTGAAAGGCACGGGAAACAGCAGTGCACTTGCGCAATGATACTTTGTTTTTAATTTTTACGCAATCAGATTACTTGTTCAAGTTTACAATCTAAATCAAAAGCGATGTCAATGGGTGAAGCAAGGGCGAATATTTAAGATTCAGTGATCTAAGCAAATGCATTTCGTCAATGTGAGGTTCGATCCAAGTTATGATAAATACAGAATTTTCACAGCTTTAACAAGATTCCTGAGACAAATGATGATAAAAATTTACCGTGCCTGCACGAAAAGGCTGTTTCCAATAAAAGTTATTTTATTATCTGCCAATTTTTATTAATTTTCTGATAGTCATTGTCTATATATAGCTCATCGTCCTAGCACATGATAAATTATTTCTAAAGCTTTCATCATTTACAGCAACGCTGTGAGCTATTTACTTTGAAACTTTATAGATGTATTGTGTTATCTGGTGTCGTAAATGCCAGCCAGTGCCATCGACTCCAGCTGTAATTTCAGTGATTGCAAGGAAACAGTATCCGTCAAATGTATCCTCACAGAAAGCAAAGCACCAGCATATGAAACTTGGATAAAAAAAAAATATTGCTAACACACTTCTATAGAGAAATCATTAGTGATAATGTGGATAACTAAAGCCAAAAGCCAGGACGTACGCCTTAGAAAAATCTAATTCACGGCGGCAAAGCTGAAGTTTGTTCGCCACGTGGAAGTTTTGTGATTCTTCTGTAGAATCCTACATATTCGTTACCTAGCTATAATCAAATTATCAGTACCTGGAGTTAAAGGGTCTATACGTCACAACATGAGCAAAATTGGGAAAAGGGACCACAACACCACAAGGGCGAAACTGAGTAATCCTTTAATGAGAGAGGGTAATTTAACTGCCTTATTTTCACACTTAAAAGGCTATTCCCCTTGTATATTATGGCTCGTGTTTATGACAGCGCAGGCCCAAGGCTGGAAAGGGATTTAACGGACGATCACTATCGTATATTCCTTCCCAAACACTGGTTTAGGATGACGTATGCACAGGACAGGTATTGGAAAAAAATAAAATAAAAGAAAATTACGTAGAAAATCACTTCTTCACGGATTATAGAGGAATAACTGTCACCTGCCAGTAGTTTATATATATATATATATATATATATATATATATATATATATATATATATATATATATATATATATATTATACATATACACATATAGTTTGTGTGTGTGTGTGTGTATTTACACATCAAAATTAATTTATGAGTTAGATAAGGCCACGAAGTCATCCATATAAAGTAGATCATCTTGTTCAAGAAAGAAATTTAAGGTTGTAATACGAAGCTATATTATAGAACCCCCTACATATTTACTTCTTTCCAAAAACTTACACATTTCGCCAAAGCATCATGTTTCCCAACCTTCTCCCATGTTGCCTGAGGTCTTCAGTGACTAAATGTTTATGACACCACGGTTATAATATAATACGGGAATAACGTTGTAAAAGTAAAAATGCATATGATTATATGACCGTTCTAAAACGACTTTATTGAGGGGGAATTTTCCCGTTATTAGCAAAATAAAAGAGGCTATGATGTTGGAGCCTTTAAACCTCTTACTGACCGCTTTCTCATGGTCGTCATACGTCTTCCAAGTATAATAAAGTTTTGTAACACAACTCCTGACCATGAGCAGTAAACCATTACCAACTGATTATGTGTAATTTGAGAAAACGCGGCCCTTGTATTGTGTATTATATGCGATCTCAGGAATTAAATCCCCCAATAAAGAATGGAAAAGCATGAAAACGGAGAATACGAGTTCGTTGAAAATAACACGAAAAGATAACTATCTATGGGGGAAGAAATTGTGTAATACAAGAAATAAATATAATGTATATGTATATACATTATATTTATAAATATTAGTTGAGAAATCGAATCCTATTTGCAAAATAAGTGGGGAATGCGTAATAAAGTAATCATCAATTTTGTCGCAACTACAACCAGCTTCATAATAGCGTACCTTGTTATAATCTGTTCCCTATTTGCCGACGATCCACCAGAAGTCTCAAATTACCCTTATTTAGCAGACAACAATAAACATAATTTTACCTGGTTCCAAAATCTATCAAAGACGGTTTAAGCTCTATTTGAGTACTGATTATCATCATTATCGGACTAATCCAAGCTCTGCCTAGAGCTATACTGATTAGCTTTAGTTCTTTTTCTTCTCCAGGTTTTCATGCTGTATACATTCTAAAATTTAGAAATATGTAACATATTCGAACGATGTATCTAAAATTTTTTAATATATATACATATGTATGTATGTATTATATATATATATATATATATATATATATATATATGTGTGTGTGTGTGTGTGTGTGTGTGTGTGTGTGTGTGTGTGTGTGTGTGTTACTAATGTCGTTTAATATTGAATTCACCCTACTTTGGGAATATCTCCAAAGGGGAATTATCACCGATTTATTTTTACACTCAGAATATGTGATTTTCAAGAGCAATGATAACCAAAATAACACTAACAATAAGAATGATAATACTGGTAAAAAAAAAAAAAAAAAAAAAAAAAAAAAAAAAAAAAAAAAAAAAAAAAGGACATTTCGTATTTCTTTGCATACTACTCTGCTTAAATGTGCCGAGCCTCTAAACACCGTAGCACTTTGTCTACACAGAGGTCACTGAGAAATTTGATCAAATTCGTGAATTTATGACAGTAAATTTCAACACTAAATGATTGAGGCTGACATGCGGAGAAACACAGGATTCGATCGATAAATATAGAAGAAAAAACCGCGATCGTGACGATACAAACGTTTACAACCGAATGACGACACAGGAGGAAAGGGCTTCAAAAAGCAGAGAGTGGAGTTATGCTATATGACGCTTGCCAGGCTGATCGGACGATTCTATTGCAATCCAACTAGCTGAACATCCAAGGATGATATGGAGGCCTGACGAACAATATACTTAAATTCTTATTCACAATATCGTGAGGGAAGGCGCTTCAATCATGTTTACACAGGTTACATAACAAAACTTCTACTTTGTCCTTAGAATCATCTTGAGCAGATAGCTATCTTTCAACATTTTACCTCAATACAAAATAAAAATCCCTCACTAGACTTTTCAGAGGAAACAACTGCAATGTCCCTTACCGTTTGATCCGCGTCCGTTTGAGTTTACGAAAGTGAGTCTACTTTACTAAAGTGAAGTGAGCACACTACCATTTATAAAATGGTACACACCAATCAATGGATCATAAGAAGCAAGACCGATATGGATTTTCCAGTTCTCCTACGACTGAAAACTGAATTTATGCTTACCTCCGCCTGCTAAGAAAGATGATATCGCTCAAAAGGGTGTGCATATACATATATATATATATATATATATATATATATATATATATATATATATATATATATATATATATATATAAACGCTCTTTCCTTAAGAAACGCTCCAAGAAGAGGTCCATTGAAAGACGAAACTGTTGGGCATTTTCTAACACATACCTTTTTCATTTTCCTATGTGGAATACAACGGAATTACTATATCTTCGTGCCTAAGAAGATTACCAGTACTATATATATATATATATATATATATATATATATATATATATATATATATAACATAAATACATACACGCACACACACGCATATATATAATATATATATATATATATATATATATATATATATATTGCTGGTCATTCACCCTAACATGTAGTAATGACCAGCACATTCTCTTTCTTAGCAGTTTAAGTAGCCTGGGGCTTCACCCAAGATGGTAGGGTTATTTCCATGCAGCAGCAGCAGCAGCAGCAGCCCACGCCTTTCCAACATAATGCTTATTTCAAGCGTATTTGGCAATAAGTCCAGGCACAAATAATGACTTGTCAGAACGAAAGCTCCACTCCTTTCATAATTCATGAACTAAACTTTTTTTCCTCTCTCTCTCTCTCTCTCTCTCTCTCTCTCTCTCTCTCTCTCTCTCTCTCTCTCTCTCTCTCTCTCTCTCTCCTTTAAAAGGATTCAATAAGCAAGACTCAATGAGGTTTTGAGAATGACTGTCATTTCGGTTCATTATAATAATACCTACAGACCAGCACTAACACTGGGGAAATGTTCAAAATATGAAAATTTCTTGAAACTGTACAAATTAATTCAATCCAGTAGACGGCGTCATTGAAGCACAAAGGCAGTGCGAGAGAGAGAGAGAGAGAGAGAGAGAGAAGAGAGAGAGAGAGAGAGAGAGAGAGTTACAAGGATTAGGATGTCTCAAAGACTTATTAGTCCATCCGAGAGAGAGAGAGAGAGAGAGAGAATCAACATTTCCTATAGAACACAGAATATCTGCAAATATTCTGACGTGTTTTCGGAAATGAGTCGGCACAAATTAATATGACAATGATGTTCTACTTTCAGACCTTGTGAAATCAAGAGGTTATCAGTGACACAGTGCGGACATTTTGCATCAGTTTACCTTCGACCACGAAAAAATATTATTAGATTTTCAAACGAATTTCAAAAATATCTATACAAAATTCTCACTACAGTTCTCTACGGTACTCTAGGTGAAAACAATATACAATTCAAATGATATCGATATAGCTCTATATCAAATCCAGCTTTAACGCAAAGAAGAAGATAACGATGGAGCTTATTCAATAATCCTGCTCTCTGGCTACGATTTTTCTTAGTTAAATAATGATTCCTTCAGAGAACTGTAATTTTCTAGTGTTGACTACTCGACCAAATAACATCATCTTTTCTACAGGTTCTTTCTTTGCAAAACCTTAAAACCTGATTGAATTATAGCGCTCAGTACACAGCATACTTTCGTCAAAGCCACTCGTCACTGAATACGTGAACTCTTTATCCATTTCCGATCCATGTGGGCGTTTATCACCTATTAAAAGAAAAAAAATCATAACTATGTTATGAGAACTTGATCTTTGAACTGCACAGTAGCTGGCTAAGCCAAAAAACGTGCTCGTATGAAAGACCTTTTATAAACAAATGCGTTTCTTATCTCCATTTTCAAATTCTCTTTAACTCCTCCCATTAGGTTATGTCACTTTGCCTCTTCTGTAAATGTTAGTTTGGACCTTACTCACAGATCAGGACGACTATATGGGGCGTGCTCTTTCTTGTATTAGTGAAGTGTAGTGCGTTTTCTTTTGCTGGGTATGTGGTCTAATCGG
This sequence comes from Macrobrachium nipponense, assembly GCF_015104395.2. Taxonomy (NCBI): domain Eukaryota; kingdom Metazoa; phylum Arthropoda; class Malacostraca; order Decapoda; family Palaemonidae; genus Macrobrachium; species Macrobrachium nipponense. The sequence goes on from NC_061107.1 coordinate 112,650,541, forward strand.
AGGTCTTTTAACTTGAGAATAAGTCATGATCTAATTTTGTTCTTGTGCTCCATGTGTTTCCTACATTTACCAATCGGCATATTTTTATCATATGGCTGAAGATACTTCATGAATATTTTAACATTTTTTTTTTACCTTATACCAATTTCCACAAAGTAGCAAACAGTGGTAGCAATATATGCTATAAAATCCTTCTATGAAAAACGTAACACCTCATCCAAAATATTCATTATCCTGGTAGGACTTATTCGATACGTAATCAAGACTGATTTTACCACAAAATTAATCGTGTTCAAACCATCAACGAGTTACTGGCAGAATGTAGTAACCATGAAAAAAGTAATTATTAGAAAGACAGAGGAACCCCTATATGAACTGAATGCAGCTGATACAGTTATCACTCTCAACGCTACATATTATTATTAATATTATTATTTTGGTAGAAGACCCTCTTTTAGGCTAATACTGTTAAAGAGAATGGTAGAATTAAGCAAGTTGATTTTATATATTGTTTTTTTCTATTATTCTTGCAATCCGTTTCTCAGGTTCAGCGATGTATCTGAGTAACTGGCCAATATTCATATTGGGTATTTCTAAAAATTATAAAAATGCTGAAGGTGATCTTTTATTTGATTAAAACAGGATCTCAGGTCCAGGTCAAGCAGGGGTCGTAATCAGTGCCGGTGTTATTCCGTAGGCGTAGTTCAACTGAACTAAGCCTACGGAATAATACCAATATGAATATCGGCCAATTACTCATAAACATCCCTGAGCCTGAGAAGCGGATTGTATGAAAAATTGAAAAAAAAACAAGTATAAAATCAACTCGCTTAATTCTGACATTCTCTTTAACAGTATTATTATTATTATTATTATTATTATTATTATTATTATTATTATTATTATTATTATTATTATTATTTAGCATTTCAAAGAACAACGTCTGAAGACAATTCAAATGCAAGGCTATCAACAGAGATAAAAACCAGATAATAACAAATTATAATAAACATATATGCATGGGTATGATGACGAAGCAGAAAAAAATAACCAATAGTGCAAATCTCTTTAGGTATAAGTACTATTACCCTCAACTCTCAAACTTATGCAATATTCAAATCATTGGAGATAGTGCCGCGGAAATTAAATCTTTCCACTACCAACTTACCAATTTATAAGAGAGAGAGAGAGAGAGAGAGAGAGATGCCATCTGTATTTGCTCTGGCTTTCGTAACAGTGGCGTGTAATTTCTATTATTTTCATTACCAACTTATAAAAGAGAGAGAGAGAGAGAGAGAGAGAGAGAGAGAGAGGAGATCGATGCCGTTCTGGCTTTCCGTAAGTCAAAATGAACTTGCAAGATGCAATACCAAGGCTCAGGTTTCATGAAGATCGTACAGGCCACGAGAAGGATTCAAAGCGAACCATTTTTCAGTAAAAGACGAGACGGAATACCCAATTACTAGAAGAAATAAACTGAAAATTAAAAGAACTCGGTAACAGTAAAGAAGGGCAGAGAAGAACCTAAAAAAATAAAAAGATAACAAGTAATAAGGTGAGTAAAAGAACTCGCCAACATGGATGAAATGACATCCTGCTTAATGATGATGACTGGATATATTATGACCATGGACTTTTTTTTTACTCACAGATATAAGCCACACACATATAAAATTATATATATAGTATAATATATACATATATATACAAATATTCATATACATATATACATACATACATGCATACACATAAAATATATATGTATGTGCGTTTTACAGGAGAATAAACCCATAAAACCCACTTTTCTGTATCTTCTACCTTTGAGCCCTGCGTTACACCAGATGTGGAAAAATCCACGAATGCAACTAGCCGATCAAGCCAAATATACGACCTTGACTTTTGACTTTTAAAAATAAAACTAGGTACACGAAATTACATTGAAATTGATTTTACGATAAATAAATAACACAAAATATGTAGTTGCATACGAGGTAATTAAGACCCGAAAAGACCTCTGGCCAGTACATAAATTTCTTCATAAAGTTGGAAGTTTTAATTAATAGATCAGCATAGTTACATTATAAACTGTCTAGAAAAAACACGCACACACAATTAAAAGGTAATTTCAGTCAAACTCCGTTTACGGAAGGAATAAGTCGATGATTTAACTGATAAGAAAGTAAGTATATAAAGACATTTAACATCACCAACACGAAATGAGATCGTGATAAGTTGAAGACCTAGTTGAAGAAGAGTCAGGTGAAAGAACCACCACACTAACAAAAGTGCGAGTAAGTAATACTGGATCGCGTCGACCATCAAAAGCAGCGTCACGCACACTTCTGAAATAAACTTATCGCAAAAGGAAACTTTAGGTCCAAAACTGAAAAGGAAATGCGGAACTCCTGCCAAGAAAAGGAAAACTGAATCAGACTTACGTCAATAAGAAAACTTTACCATTTTGGCCATTGAGGAAGAAGTTTCCGAAGGAAATTCTCCGAGACTGTCGTTGCGGAAAAAGAGAGCAAGTTTTCAAGCAGACATTTTCTAAATTTAAGACATCGTTGCTTGTAAGTCCTACCGTCATTAAAATAATAATAATAATAATAATAATAATAATAATAATAATTAATAATAATAATAATAATAATAATAATAATTATAATAGTTTATTTACCTGTAAAAAAAATTGTAACAGAAATATATACAAAAATTTTTACCCTGCATTTGAGAATGACCTCCTTAAGTGCTCTACTAGCCTATTTAATTAGCGCAGAAAAAGCCGCTATTCGGAAAATAGACAATAATAATAAAATAATAATAATAATAATAATAATAATAATAATAATAATAATAATAATAATAATAATAATAATAATAATAAATAATAGTTACCTGTAAAAAAAATGTAACAGAAATATATACAACAAATTTTTTACCCTGCATTTGAGAATGACCTCCTTAAAGTGCTCTACTAGCCTATTGAATTAGCGCAGAAAAAGCGCTATTCGGAAAATAGACAAGAATCTCTCCAAACGCCCATTATTAATAATAATAATAATAATAATAATAATAATAAATGGAGCCAGATACGGAGAGAACAAAGATCCCCTCCATGAAAGCCTACAACACCAAGAAATTAAGGGAGAAAACAAGTGAGGTCAATGAAATAATGGGCCTAATACACACCACCAGTATCACAGAAACAAATAACTTGACATATGCAGGAGCAAGATTAGTAGCAGAACTGATGGGGATTCGAACACCAACACCACCGTCACAACCAACCCAACAGAAACCAAAACAGCAACCTCCTTGGAAAAGGCGCCTGGAAAAGCAAATCATGGTGATGAGATCTGACTTGAGTAAACTGAAAGAGATGGCAGAAAAAAGGCTAAGAAGCAAGAAAACAAGGGAGGAACTCAACGAAAAATACAAAGTACAAGAGAGGGGACTAAACAACACAATAGAAGATGTAAAACAGAGGCTTAAGGCCAAAGCACACAAGATCCAACGGTACATGAACAGGAATAAGGGATACCAACAGAACAAACTATTTCGGAACCAACCAGAAAAGACTATACAGCCAACTAAGAGGGGAAGACAACCACCCAGAAATTCCTGAAGCCGAACCAAGTAAGAGACTCTGGGAAAACATATGGAGCAATCCGGTATCACACAACAAACATGCAACATGGCTCCAGGAAGTCAAGGAAGAAGAAACAGGGAGAATAAAACAAAGATTCACAGAGATCACGACAGACACAGTCAGACACCAACTAAAGAAAATGCCAAACTGGAAAGCCCCAGGTCCCGATGAAGTCCATGGATACTGGCTCAAAAACTTCAAGGCCCTACACCCACGAATAGCAGAACAACTCCAGCATTGTATCTCAAATCACCAAGCACCCAAATGGATGACCACAGGAAGAACATCCTTAGTACAAAAAGACAAGAGTAAGGGAAATATAGCCAGTAACTACAGGCCTATCACCTGCCTACCAATAATGTGGAAGTTACTAACAGGTATCATCAGTGAAAGGCTATACAACTACCTAGAGGAGACAAACACCATCCCCTACCAACAGAAAGGCTGCAGAAGGAAGTGTAGGGGCACAAAAGACCAGCTCCTGATAGACAAAATGGTAATGAAGAACAGTAGGAAGAAGGAACCAACCTAAGCATGGCATGGATAGACTATAAGAAAGCCTTCGACATGATACCACACACATGGCTAATAGAATGCCTGAAAATATATGGGGTAGAGGAAAATACCATCAGCTTCCTCAAAAATACAATGCGCAACTGGAATACAATACTTACAAGCTCTGGAATAAGACTAGCAGAGGTTAATATCAGGAGAGGGATCTTCCAGGGCGACTCACTGTCCCCACTACTCTTCGTAGTAGCCATGATTCCCATGACAAAAGTACTACAGAAGATGGATGCCGGGTACCAACTCAAGAAAAGAGGCAACAAAATCAACCATCTGATGTTCATGGACGACATCAAGCTGTATGGTAAGAGCATCAAGGAAATAGATACCCTAATCCAGACTGTAAGGATTGTATCTGGGGACATCAGAATGGAGTTTGGAATAGAAAAATGCGCCTTAGTCAACATACAAAAAGGCAAAGTAACGAGAACTGAAGGGATAAAGCTACCAGATGGGAGCAACATCAAACACATAGATGAGACAGGATACAAATACCTGGGAATAATGGAAGGAGGAGATATAAAACACCAAGAGATGAAGGACACGATCAGGAAAGAATATATGCAGAGACTCAAGGCGATACTCAAGTCAAAACTCAACGCCGGAAATATGATAAAAGCCATAAACACATGGGCAGTGCCAGTAATCAGATACAGCGCAGGAATAGTGGAATGGACGAAGGCAGAACTCCGCAGCATAGATCAGAAAACCAGGAAACAAATGACAATACACAAAGCACTACACCCAAGAGCAAATACGGACAGACTATACATAACACGAAAGGAAGGAGGGAGAGGACTACTAAGTATAGAGGACTGCGTCAACATTGAAAACAGAGCACTGGGGCAATATCTGAAAACCAGTGAAGACGAGTGGCTAAAGAGTGCATGGGAAGAAGGACTAATAAAAGTAGACGAAGACCGAGAAATATACAGAGACAGGAGAAAGACAGAAAGAACAGAGGACTGGCACAACAAACCAATGCACGGACAATACATGAGACAGACTAAAGAACTAGCCAGCGATGACAATTGGCAATGGCTACAGAGGGGAGAGCTAAAGAAGGAAACTGAAGGAATGATAACAGCGGCACAAGATCAGGCCCTAAGAACCAGATATGTTCAAAGTACGATAGACGGAAATAACATCTCTCCCACATGTATGGAAGTGCAATACGAAAAATGAAACCATAAACCACATAGCAAGTGAATGCCCGGCACTTGCACAGAACCAGTACAAAAAGAGGCATGATTCAGTGGCAAAAGCCCTCCACTGGAGCCTGTGCAAGAAACATCAGCTACCTTGCAGTAATAAGTGGTACGAGCACCAACCTGAGGGAGTGATAGAAAACGATCAGGCAAAGATCCTCTGGGACTATGGTATCAGAACGGATAGGGTGATACGTGCAAATAGACCAGACGTGACGTTGATTGACAAAGTCAAGAAGAAAGTATCACTCATTGATGTCGCAATACCATGGGACACCAGAGTTGAAGAGAAAGAGAGGGAAAAAATGGATAAGTATCAAGATCTGAAAATAGAAATAAGAAGAATATGGGGTATGCCAGTGGAAATCGTACCCATAATCATAGGAGCACTAGGCACGATCCCAAGATCCCTGAAAAGGAATCTAGAAAAACTAGAGGCTGAAGTAGCTCCAGGTCTCATGCAGAAGAGTGTGATCCTAGAAACGGCACACATAGTAAGAAAAGTGATGGACTCCTAAGGAGGCAGGATGCAACCCGGAACCCCACACTATAAATACCACCCAGTCGAATTGGAGGACTGTGATAGAGCAAAAAAAAAAAAAAAAAAATAATAATAATAATAATAATAATAATAATAATAATAATAATAATAATAATGACTATTTCAGGACAAAAGCCACAAAATAAGGGTAAAGATTTGTCCTTGCTGAAATAGATACATAAAACAAAATAGAATAGAACGTTTTCAGAATAAACCGTACTTGAATCACCCTAAAACAAGCAAAGAATAAACGGCTAAAGGGTAAGATGAAACCAGTTACGGTAACACAAAACATAACTATATCTTACTTTTCCAACAAAATTATTTCTACAAGATAGGAAACTATAATTACAAAAATATATCTAATTTTTAATGAAGTTGATAAAATAAGAAATAATATCAAATAAATCGTGGTAACATATGTTTTCTGGCATTAAAGTCATTTTCCAGTTGGAATATACCTTACAAAATTTGATACAGTTCACTTATGACATCGATTTTACAGAAACTCCTCCATTACAGAGGTAATCTGAAAACCACTTGTATAATGCCTCTGACCCTTTTAACTCTTTCATATCAAAATATCTGAATTGCAGAAGATACCTTTTACTTGTGTAGACAATTTCTAGTGCTGAGAAATCAGAAATATTTCATTAGCAATGAATAAGGCCTTTCTGTGGGGTGTCAACAATTTCGCAAAGACAAAATAATATAAAGCTAATCGTTAAAAAAGGAAATAATTGAAAAGAACTTAAAAGAAGCCCTTGGAAGAATATCTAAGGGGTTCTATGAAGCATGAAAGTAAATACCAGCAACTCTTCAGACTTCTTCCCTACATGAAGTGTCTTGAAAAGCAAGAGGAGGAGGAGGAGGAGGAGGAGGAGGAGGTGGAGGCTTTACGATAACGGCGACGATGTTTGTTGTTGTTGTTCTGTACAAAGACACTCTACCTCGAGAGTAGATTATAATGTTAATGCTCTGAATAACCCCTCGTAAGACGATTTCTTACGATTATCCCTCTACTACTTACTAGTCTTGGTAATGGTAAGACATTTAAATATTCATAAGGTCGGTTTTCTCTTAAAATCCAATACTTTCAGATTACAGTGAGCCTGTTAAGGTCGGTTCATTCACGATACATAGACAGACAAAGCAAACCTATAAAATAGCCTTCGTTAGCAGTTTCCATCAGTATAAAGTTGTTCGAAACCACATCTTCGCACACGGACCATTCTGTAACGACACAAAAACCTTTATGAAGACCATTTAGACAATAATGTTATTTACTTTGTCATACTATGATTGTAAAGGGCTTCAGTATGCTGATGGGTGGAAGGAACAGCTACAATGAAGTTTCGAAAAAGAAATGTAAATGAACGCAGTTCTACTAGTTGTACAAAAACAGAATGACCTAAATTATTATATACTTATACACATGCACGTAGATGTGTGTCTGTGTGGAAATATTTACAGAGAGAGAGAGAGAGAGAGAGAGAGAGAGAGAGAGAATAACAAACACTTCTCACCTGCGATGCATAACGGCCACGTACAACACCAAATACTATAATGTAGCAAATGTCCTTCATAAATGCCCAAAGTAACAATATCCATTCACTAATCTCGTATCATTTTTATGGAAGAAAAGAATTAAATTTTGCATCAAAATAATAATGAAACTGTCAAATTAGATTGAAGCAATGGAGAAAATGCAGTCATAAAATGGAGTAGTATAATCGTAAATTTTTAAGAGATTTTCAACACTTTCCTTCTGTTTCAGAATTTACAAATCCATGCCAGCTTGTCCAAGAACATAGCCAGTTTGCAACCATAAAGCATAACCAAACGGTTAATTCAGAACGTGAGCCATGCAACAAATGAAACTAGAATGTTTACCCTGGTTCTTCCCTTTCTATGAGGACCAAAATCAAACGTGTCAACACGACTCTACTTTGTCCAGCCTCATTACAAAGGAAAACGTATTTCTGAATTTTGAAATCCAAATCCGCTCTTTCTATACAAGAGACTATGCTTCTTGAAGACAAATGCAAATGAACATGGCTGTAACCCATCATACTACTGGAAACGAGTACGAAATACTCATTCACTGACAACCCCATTTCACTGATCACAAGAGAATTTGGAATCTATAATGAAACATATGGAAAATATCTGAATCATGTTTCATTCTTAATCGGTTTCTAAAGAGTAAAGAGGCAATGACTGCCGTTCTATACATTAGTCCTAATTCAAAATATTTCAAGAACGGGTGACAAAAACAAACACAAATTAAAGTTAGAATTTAAAAAAAAAAAAAAAAAAAAAAAAAGCATCACACCCACTTGAGGGCAACTCGCACAACATCGTTTGTTCCACATTGCGCAGCGATTTCCAGTCACCGTTACGTACGCAGGACCGGCATGACAGAAGAGGCTTATCATTAACGTCGGAAGTTTCATATATGATGTACTGCTCTGATACACTCGGAGCTTATAGCGTGAACGGGAAAAGCTAGAGGCACTTCAAAGTACAGTGACGCTACAGAAATGGATTTGGTTGGTTAACCTGTGACATGACAACGGGAACCATGAGCGACAGTGGCATTCGTTTCTCATCTCGGAAAGTAATGAGGGTTTCAGGGGAAGTAACCGAAGACCTGCCGGAGCTTTCCTTCATGCTCTAATACAAAATCATATAAACTATTAAAAAAAAAATGTTTTAGGTAAATCTATTCAGGCCACTTTCTATGCTTACAATTATATTCCCAAGGCTCACAAAAAAATCTGTTGAATTACAGCTCTAAAAACAGTTCATGAGCGATGTTTACTCATTATTTTCCGGGCAAAAGGAGACAAATTTAGAAGATCTCTCCGCCATTCACAAAACAATTTGACTGCGCCTAAACAAAAATTATATGAGTTAAGTAACAGCAATAGAAAATAAGCGATGTTAACCGTAATAGCAGTTTTTGCAACACAATAACAATACTAATAATAATAATTTTATTACTAGGAATTCCGTTTTTAGGCAAGATGAATTGAAAATCTACAAGAAAAATTACGGAACAATTATCATTTTAAAGTAATTTAATTTATTCCGCACCCCTTTTGAACAAATGTAAATTCTTCTCAGGGTAATTCACCAAGGCTTCAGTTGTTTTTCATAGACACCTCATTAGAGCTCTTAAAATGTTTACAATAAAGCACCAGACTGATTGAACTATCATTAGCCATATACACAACTCATTCTAGTAACAAGGCAGCGGTTCGAAACTCCAGTTCGATATTACAGAAAGACATTTTTCTGTCATATCGAAGCTATTCAAGGCCTAAATCCGGAAAATTATAAGAGCAATAATAATAAAATTCTATAAGAAAACACAAACTCAAAAGGATACGAGTGACCGAGGGTAACATAAAAGGCAATTTATTTTCCTTTTCCTTGAGTCTCACTGCTTCCCATTCTTCCAGCATGGGGGGGGGAGTGTTCACCGTATGCTATTGTATTCATTTCATAATTAACAACGGGGGTTCTGCAAATGTGTTTGTATAAATGTATTTATATATATGTTTATGTACACATATTTATTTGCACGTACACATACACACAGATTATATATACGTATATATACGTATATCATACATGCGCGAGTGTGTGCGTGCGGATGCCGTAGCTCAGTCTTGCCAGCCATTAACGGATCCAACGCCAGTTGAGCTGACGGGTAGGGGCATGACATAAGAAAATTCACCCCTAAATATTTGCTGGTAACAGGAAGAGTGAACATTTGTGGTGTCGACCATCGCCCCCGATCCCCAATCGCGCTAAAGGGGAAAACAGGAGTAAGGTAAGTCTTTCGAGGTAAGGAAGATCCAGCCCCAGGGATTCAGCAAACGAGAGTTGAATGCTGCACACACATATATACCATGTAGGGCATAATGGTCAAAAACAAGCCTAGCTAGAAAACGAATACGGACTGATTTCACTGCTTAAATAACAAAACTGATATTTGAGAAGTTATAGCTTAATTGGAGAAATAAAAAATACTGAAAGGACACAGAATTCCTATTTCTAGAACTGAATGGAATGAAAGACTGAAAGCTGCCTTGAAATTAATTTACTCTGGCTTCTTCAACTCTTGCATCATTGTGTCCTGCATCTCCTATTCAACACTGCCCCAAAACCTCACTCTTTGAATCAGGAATACATTCTTTTCTGACTCTTCATTTCATCTTTGATTCTGACATCTATTTAATCGATAGCTATTTACTCCAAATTTACTTCCCTATGTATCTGCCTTTCTTTAATTACTTGCTCATATTTACGAAACTCTCTCTCTCTCTCTCTCTCTAAACTCTCTCTCTCTCTCTCGTTCTCTCTCTCTCTCTCTCTCTCTCTATATATATATATATATATATATATATATATATATATATAGAATATATGTGTGTGTGTATAAAATATTAGAAAATATTTCTTTTTTCATTTAAAAAGCTATGATTGAGAGAGAGAGAGAGAGAGAGAGAGAGAGAGAGAGAGAGAGAGAGAGAGAGAGAGAGAGAGAGAGAGAGAGAGAGAGAGAGAGAATTTCAAAACTTGCATGCGGTCTTCCCTTCTAAATGTGGCACTAACTAGAGCATCAAAACGAGGATGCGTTGCGATACGATGAATAAAATTCTTCATTTTTAATCTATCACCTTTGAAATGAGTCCACTGATTGCGAATATTAGTGCGCAATATATCTAAATTGCAGTTTACTGTCATTTCGGTAACTGATTGTGCATGTATTTATTTAACCTTACTTGTAATCTCTCTCTCTCTTTTTACCCATTTTTACGGGGTAATGTGACTGCTATTCAAATTCATTGCAAAACAGAAATCGCAGAAAAGAAAATTACCATACAATGCAATAATACACTCTCGTATGAGTAATACGATTGAAACAAATTGAATGAATAATCTCTGAAATTTTCATATTATCTCCGGCAAGTTTATGTATAAACAGGTACAGTGCACTAAGGCGAGCCCGCATTCATAATCTTATTAAGTCATCACTGGAGTAATCTCAGTACACTGGCATTTTCCATCCACTGGGAGCATTTTCGTGATAAAACATTACATCTTTACAGGAAGAACGAGAGCACAGAGTCCTTTAAAACCAGGTAAATTCAGTCAAGGGATTGATCACGACTACTACAAGCAGTGCTATGAGAAATTGCGAAAATAATGAGACCTACAGCGTGTTTCACACTGGGTACCACTTACTAACTAAAAGACGCAGTGCTGTTTTTAATATTTTTGTTGTTGATGGTTCTGTTACCCTGTAACTAGTACATTCTATAAGCTGTTATGAATATTATTATGACTGTTAATATCATTCACGAGAAACCACTTATCTAAACCACCTGCAGCTGTTTAAATTCTGCAAATCTACCTGCACACCATAACAGGAGCCCTGTTAACTAATGGATAGTCACTCGCTCTGAGCAACATGATTACTTGTGCTATAACGAAACGTCCCTCAGCTACAAGATGCACGCTACAGCGCTGTTTTTACAAGAACTCCACTGAGTGTTCACTTGGGAATGTAAAGTCACCCTTCGCGTATTGACAAAGTTGGGTTCCAGGGAGCTGGTCTCGGCTTCAATGAGAATCGACACTATTCCATTCCTAAAACTATTCGAGTTTCATTTCATTTCAGTTTCCCAACTAAATTATGAAGTGGAATTATTATCAATAACATGTTAAATGGAATTATTATCAATAACATGTTATTGATAATAATTCCTAACATTCAGGCCTCGGCTAATCCAGCATCTTTATGAATATTTTTGTCCCTTCGAGGATTTTTCACTCAACTATATGAATTCCTGTTTTGTATCCACAGACTTTTTATTGCAAACCTTTCTATCTAGAATGTTTCTTTAACATGTTTCTCAACTGCAACGGGTAACCAAGAATAAAATTTAACCACAATGATGGGAATACTACACACCTAGATATAAAACCGAAATTATACATACCCTGTAATATAATGTTTATAGTACTTTTAAGGTCGTTTGCTCGTTTCATGACTTAAGATAAAACATCTTTTGATGGAGAATTGCTATTTTAAGGAGAGAATGGTGGACCGTAACGATTACCGCCCTGATTTCCGTTGGGCATCGAAAAGGGTTTAAATTCGTTTTTTCTTTCTATTTTTATTAAATTTCTTAAATTTTTAATACATTTTTTTTTCGTTCGAGGGTGCTGATGATGGTAATGCATTTTTTTTCGTTCGTGGATACTGATGATGGTAAGTACGCAAGAGGCCGTATTTTTTGCCACGTAATTATTTTATTGGCAGTGCAGAAGGAATTACATACTATGTGATTTTTTTTTATACTTATTAAGGTTCAACAAATTGCCTGGGGTACATTGAAAACAAGGTGCTACCCGCTACATTGCCAATAGATGCAAGAAACTACTTACTGAGTTCAGATAAAGAATTAATGAATTCAAATAATACATTCCAATATTACCCATTAGCAACGTCTTTTGTAGATGCGAATGCATGTTTACGATACTGTTAACAGCCCGTGTACTTGCATGGGCAGGGATGTGTATAAAAAAAAAGGAATGTACTCTTAGTATATACAATAATTTGGATGTTATCTGAATATACATTGTGCTGGGGGAATTAATGTTTGAGTTATTAAAAAACTGAGGCTATTCAGGCTTTCAAAGATTGTCGTAACTTCATGCTACGTAATCACCACACGATTATGGTTACGATGAGATGATTTTAACCCAGTGTACGAGCCTTCATCAAATCCTCCTTTCAACTCTCATTTCCTCTAAATATACTATGTACCGAAGCTTTGATTTTTGGGCATTTTTCTCGCCTGGTAAACGTTTACCATTTGACATCCGTTCCCTGTTACTAAAAACGAAGTATCTCGTAAGAATGCCGACATGTCGTTTTTTTTTTCCCAACTTTTCTTTCTCGTTTGCAGGTCAAGTAAACATCATAGAAACGCAGAGAAAATAATAGAGTATTATTTCTTTTAATTTATACAGACACAATACGTCGACTGTATAATAAATGCCAGATGTCATTACGAAACTAGGTGAACAAACTTACATCTGTAACACAAGTGTTCGACAGGTGTACACCGGAAAGAATACAAAATAAAAATAAAAACTTTTATCATTACAGGAAAAGGTTTTCAGTCATATAATGTACTGGCCTTGAGGTTGGCTATTACAAAATGTCAGCTGAGTACAAGTTTCTTAGTATCGTCCATCATATATAGCTATGATCACTAGTGTTATTCATAAAATTATATCCTTACATAAAAAAGAAAAAACTGCCTTTATTTTAACTTGCGAGATTATACATTCCTGAATGTCCATAAGATAAAAATGACAACTAGCGAACTCAGGGACGATATACAGTAAGCGTAGCAAAGTACTGAATACTTAAATAAAAATAATGGCACCAACAAAAATTTTCTTTTCATTTTCTCCATTACATGAATACTCAGTCTGGTAAAAACAATAGCTGTTTACAGATGTTCACTGAGTCGTAAATCAATGTACGTTTTTTTAGTGTAATAACAGATCAAAAGAAACAGGTGCAATAGCATGTAAGACATACAAGCTCAAGTACAGCAGTTTTCTACTTAAATACAATTTGTCCTGAAGTTATTTTTTTTTTCTAAGCTTACTTCAATATAGGATTGCCTTTTGTGAAGACAATAAGGAATTTTGCCTACGTTCATTAGAATCCACATATCTAATTTTTCGCCTCTTCATAATGGACACTGCTTTTCCTCCTTTCCTTTCTTACAGTACAAAAGTTTTCTTTTGATAAAACATTAGCATTTTATAATCAACCAATCATTATTACTGGTCGTATTCTATAATTCCCATATCACCTAAAGTTCTTAAACGGCTGTTGGTAGAGCGTATAAATGCCAACGCTAAAGTATTCACATATTCCCCTAGTTTGCAGTTATGCAACTGCAAGAGGTGCTTGCGATATCCTGCTTTCAATACCTAGTGTCGCACAGAAATCCCTGGATTCTGGACTTAAAGTTCCCATGACTGGTCTTGACTTGAGCGCTGCTTTCGACACGTGTGAATCAAGAGGCACTTGCTTACTTTCAAACTAAGATAGATGAGAGTTCTAGAGTTATCATTAATTTTCAACTAATGAATTGCAAGAAGTAACTGTTGATAGGCAATTTAATACTACAAGTATATAACCCTTGATGTTCCCCGGTTAATGTTCATGGACCTTTATTTTTCATATTTCAGACATTCGATCTGTAGTTTGACCTTGAAAATAAAATTGTTTATGCAGATGATGCTATTTTCTTTTCACTGATCCTGTCTCCTAATTTAAAACTGTGGCTTTTCATTGACGGGTGTTTCTTTAACTATATAACTAACTGCAATTCATATTTCTTATTTCTTTACTGTAGATTCTTGATTACCAATCCCCTTTTCAGAAACACATCTGGTTTTTCTCTTCCTTTATTTAAAAAAATCGTTTTGGGGACCTTTCAATCCTGAGGCAAAAAAAAAAATTTTTTTTGAGGGACCTTTCAATCATGAGAAAAAAAAAAAAACATCGTTTTGGGGGACTTTTCAATCATGAGGAAATGTTTTGATTGTTTATTCTTCCATGTTTTGAATACTGTTCCCCTGTTTTGTCTTCACATCTTACGGTGCGTCCACGCTGCAGTAAAACATGGCATAAACACAAGTCGATTACTTACTGCTTACACATCACAATGAGCCTGAATACAGGTCAACGACTTATCGGTAGTCCTAACAGTGCTTCATGCAATTATCCAACATTTGCCAGAGATTCGTTCTCCACTTACGGTCCTTGATTTCTTTTCAACCTGTTCATTATGTATATGTATGTATGTATGTATGTATGTATGTATGTATGTATGTATGTATGTATGTATGTATGTATGTATATATATATATATATATTATTAATGTTTTGGGCCGTCGTTTAATAAGCTCATTTTGCATGCTGTGTAAGATCCTCCATAATTCTGATCATCCTTTGCATTCAGAACTTCCCGTATTATCTGAGACGTAGAACTAGATAAGAAGCTAGATTCCAAAAGTCGCCCCATTTCTCCTGGAGAGTTTCAATACGAACAGTTTTCTAGTTTTATTCCCATTTTGGTCACACTGCTGAATGATCAGAAATCCAGTAATCGAATCGTTTTAACTTTCATGACAAGTTCACACTTGGAGCAAATATAGCCTTTTTTGGTTGAACAAGCGAGCACGAGATTTACTTTGTAGTTTATTCGATATCTTACTTGTTTTGGTTCTTTATTTACCCATCTGCTGTTATTTAATTTTATTTCTCTTCCAAAGTTTGTTCTATACTTCTCAATTCCCATTGTCATACTGGGGTACTTTCCCTATTGGGGCTCTTTCGCTTGTATCTATAACAACGATATATCCGGTATGAGGCCCCGCAGGTGTTTCTTCTGATGTATTAGAAATAAAAGATATAGCAAACACCTGTAAACAACCGTTATGTCATCCAACTGAATATTCTCATCCAACTGAATATTCACTAGCATGATAATGAAGAAAAAATGTATAATTTTTTGTTGGCATCATTTACTTTCTTTATTTAACGAAATATTTTTCTTACCTTGTATAGTCTTCTCAGTAATGTGGCGTCGTTTTCATCATGTGGACCATTCAGTCCCATGCAATTTTGCCGGGAGAGAGAGAGAGAGAGAGAGAGAGAGAGAGAGAGAGAGAGAGAGAGAGAGAGAGAGAGAGGGGGGGGAATGCAAAATATCTTACAAACAGAGAAAATATGTTACTCTGGTGCGTTGGGTATTAACTCATACGAGAAAAAGTGTGTCATTTAAGAAATAAAGTTGTCTAGGAAAAAAAATTAGAGAGAAAAAGAAAAGCCACTGAAGCGTGTTAGGCCTATGGAACGGTGGTCACCCCCTAAATGGTGAGAAGGGAGTGGGAATATATATGACGCACGAAAAGAAGCGTATTGAAGTAAGAATCTAAATATACAACGGAAGAATGAAGAAACAAACAAAACAAAACCGGGGTTGGGAGGGTGAAATCACTTGGAGCAATACTTACACCAAATCATCATAGGGGGCAGGAATCCTGGAGTACGAACGAGGCAAAGTTCATTGCAAACCTGTTCCTTCCAAGACCTACGTCTCCCTTTATACTTAACAAGACAAGACCCACTTGTCACACCGGCGTACCACGACCTCTGGCGGGCATTCCCCCAACTATTACTTTATTAATTTCAAAGCCAAGAGAACTGATTCATGCTCGATATTTACGTAAGACATGTTTAGTCCACATACTTTTTTATGTGTAAATCAGGTACAAAAACCGGCTCATAAACATACATACACACACACACACGCACACACACACACATATATATATATATATATATAATATATATATATATTATATATAATATATATCTATATCTATATATATATATATATATATTATAAATTATCAAATAATACAAAAGCAAATAAGTGCGGCGATCCGTTACCCAACAAACAACCACAACCACTCAAACTCCAGCACAGGGTACTTCCAAATTTGGCCATACTGAGACTCGTCGATTTGTTTTGCTCAGACTGATCGATCCTGGTAAGAAGAAAACTATAAACATCTGGCGAAAGAAAAGTGCAAAGATTTTACAATTCACAATGGTTAACTCGATTTCACCTAGACTTATGTTAAAACGAATATAATGAAAGTCTTGTTTTAATACCATAATTTCCTTTAACAAAGAATTCACATGAAAAAACAATATACATCTTAGCCCATTGCCTCTTTAAATAGAAAAATTCCACTTGAGTACAATATTAACCCGTTTTCGGATACTAAGCCAACATTCCCTTCCTTATTTCCCCATGCATATTCTATTATTATGCATTAGCCCTTCCTGAATAAATTAATATTTTCTTATTAAAAACGACAGATTGTCTTGGTAAAAGTTCATCATGATTCTCCCTTTAATCTAAGAAGAAAGGCTTCGTACAAAAAGATGTTAATGCCTCTCATTCTTCATCAGCTTATGCTTAATATTCATTGAGAAAAAAAAACCGTTTGCGTATTATTTTCATCCGTCCCGTCATATTTCCCAAGAACATGACTGAAGTGTACTGTACATACTGTTGGAATAGACACAATTTCCAACTGAAAGTAAACATCAGTTTTGTGATGAACACACCTTCACAATACCATAAGTAATTTTTTCGAAACCACCAATAATTACTAGCAAAAACAAGAGCGACTTGTTAAAAATTATACACGGGATGGGTAATACATTATTCATGCAGAGAGAGAGAGAGAGAGAGAGAGAGAGAGATAATCTTTTACTTTTCCCTTAGGTAACTATATACCTGAACAGAAAATATTATTTTCGAAGAATAAGAAAAATCCTTGAAAAGAGAGAGAGAGAGAGAGAGAGAGAGAGAGAGAGAGAGAGAGAGAGAGATCAGTTTCAATTAGGTACTTCAGTTACTGGCACTTAAAAAAAAGTACAAAAGCAAAAATCATAAGATTTGGCAAAAATATGTTTCAGCCTCAAACATATCGCATCCTGCCTCTAGTCACGAATCGGCAAAATCTTTACAGTCTTACACATGCCACCAAATGTCCCCCAACCGCCAATTCCGAGAAAAGCCAAAATTACCACCGAACAAAGACTGATTTATATTCAGCCAAGGCTCAGGTCCCTTGCTGTGAATACTGCCTAATTAAAAATGGCTTTTGGCAACCCACATCTGAGGATGAGACAAACGGAAAACAGAAAATAAAAACATAATTATAACACGAACCTTATCTTATTTAATGGAAATAAAGAACTCTGAAATGCGTAACCTTGGCTTGAGGCATAAATCAATTGTCTGCTGTAAAATACTTATTGAAAAGTCATCTTACCATGACATACGAAGCCTTGGGACAACGGAATATTCTAACTGTAAAATAAATTTGAAAACCCTAAAGCAAATTGATGAATTTCCCCTAAACTCCACAAAACATTGCAATATTTTTTGGTTGCATTAATATGGGCCAGAATTCAGCGCTGACATTCCAGAAGAGGAAAACGGCCTCATTTTATCAAAATGTGAATAAACAGTAATAAAATCCATGACGAATAACATCTAGAAAACTTCTTCTTGACTAGTGGCAATCTTTTCTAGAATAGTTTTAAAATCTGAAAAATTAAGAAACTTACCAATGTTCAGACATCTGCAATATACAAATGTCCCATATTTTTTTAATCATAATGTAATGTAAACAAACTATATCCAGGTAAAGAACTGAAACTGCTACATGAAGCAAAAGCAGCCCTGGGAGTGGAAGGAAAGAACATTTTGAAGACTGGTTGAAACTGTTCGAATGTCGGGAGATGTAATAGAGGAACAGTGAATGTTCTAGTATAAGTTTGAGAATTCTTGTGGAAATGACTGTTGAGAATGCACAGATGGTCATTAAAAGCTGGAAGAATTGATGGACTCCAGATGTTGATGGATTACAACCGCAATGCGATTGCGTGAATGCGTATCTAACCAAGTTTTGGAAGGTACGTGTGAACAAAAGAAAGGTTCGGAGGAAATGGGCAAGATAAAGAACTTTTCACTGTAGATTGGCTATGGTGATAGGTGACCGCAGGAATGTTATACCAGACAAGATGAACAATATGATTTTGATGAACATAAGGATTGATAAGGGTAGAACAGTGTGGTTAAAGATAGTGAAGATGTGCGTGGGCCAAATATCATTCAATGAGCTAAAAGTGAAGAAAACCTTCTATATAAATATTGCTGTGTTCACAGGAACAGAAACCGAGAGAAATAAACATATAACATTACTCAGATCTGAGAGGGATTAATTTACACGATGCAGTTCCGATGCTAACGTTTTGTAATTACCATCATAATATGGCGATCTCGATATCTAAATTTCTGAACAGAGCAAAGGAATCACGGTCTCTGGGCATCCTTGTGGTAACCAACAGATTATCTTCTTTCCATCTGGAATTCTGATATGGTCGTGATAACTGTAGATCTGTTTAAAAATTTAACATCATCAGTAATAAAGGTGTTACGAATTCATTGTCATTTTTTTCTTCACCGTTCTTCCTTTCAGGATAGATCCTACACTTCTTGTATAAAAAAATTTAAGTATTATTGTTCAGAGATCTGCTAGTAGATGAGGAATCAGAGCAAAATCAGATTAGAAGAGGAAAAATATACAGGAAGATAAGGAGGGGCTAAGTAATAGTTAGTAATACAGCAACGAATGACCCTAGACCTGTAAGGCTTAGAGCATCTTTGCAAAATCAGTTTTTGCAAATATAATGAACCGATAGATGTACACAAGAGCATGAACGAGATCGAGAATATCGATGAAAACAAGACTGCAAATTAAGGATATAACTGTGAGCAAAAGTTGCCGAAGAAATGTAATGGATGCTCAAAACGTTTTGGAGACTTCAAGCATCAAAACATTTTTTACATTGATACAATAAACGCACAATCGTAATGTTCATGAAATTTAAAGTGACATGAAATTCACTAATTAAAAATAAAGAAGTCGAAATAAAACCGGACAGTTAGAGTTAAATGAGAAGATGGAATAAATGTTGATGAACTGAGGGAGTCATCATTGGATTGAGTTCGAAATAAGGAAATTGTCTAATAAAATAGAACTACATAAAAATAAGCCAGACAAACACTTACAAGTGTCTAGTGTTCCGATTCAGAAATAAATTTCTAATGGCAATTTCCGCAAACTGTGAAAAAAACTATATACACACATTTTATGAACATAAATTAATAAGACACAACACACATATATATATAATAATAACATACATACACTACATACATACAATACATAACATATATATATTTATATTATAATAATATATTAATATTAATAATTATATACTATATAGTATTATATATATATATGATATATATATATATATAGGCTGAAAGTGCTTCACATAGTACATAACCTAGTGTGTACAAGAGAACATATGGCAAAACAAGTTTGTGTTACAGAGCTCAATTATTAAACAGTTGAAAGTAACACGAACAGCAGTAATATACATAAATACTCTTACACATATACAAACGAAACGAGAGGATAATATGCTCAGTTAATACAAGTGAGGGGGGGGACAAAGGAGAGAAAACAAAATCACCCCACGACCAGCACAAGTACGAGAGGAAATGGCATAAATTAGGTCTCGTCTGTTGGGTGTCTGGTGTCTGGCAGAAGGTCCATCATAATTTGACATCTTCTATGACTTTTATTGGCTTTTATTGAAACATATCCATTTTCTTTTTCTTTTTTTTATAGTTAAAAGGACGTAAATAAACAATATTTATCCTATAAGCCTATTGAGGGCCAGTCAAGTGAAGTCACAATTTGGCAGTACTGATATTTATTAAAACAGCGATGGAAAGCAAAAAAACTAACTTAAAATCACATTCTCTCTTCCCTGGTCCACTAGTTAGAAAAACTCTTTAGTGTGAGCAACTTAACTTACCTTACTATATACTCCTAATGATCTGACGTTAGATTGGATACATTATAAAATTGTAAAGCATGTATAAAAGCGCACAGAACTATCTTTACGATCTGGTAAAGAGTAACCAAGTACAAAAACTGCTGTTTTTATGTCCCGTAAAAAATTATAAGATACAGAAAGAGCCTTACATGCACCAACTATCGTTTTAACCTTAAGATGTGTATTTCAACATTAAGTTCATATTTGAAAGAAGGTTGGCCCTGAATTCCAAACTGACGAGTTTGTTCTGGAATAATGATTGGTTGTGTTGACATCATTTGAACGAGAGCCATAATACTGGAGAGATCCTCAATTTATCCGATAAGCAACACACAACGTGTATTTATCAAGATTACTCATAAAGAAAACATATAGAGAAATAAAACATTTTAATATCCTGCGTGGTTATCAAAATTATGGTCACTAGGTACTGTAAACAGCCCTGTTTGTCTGTTGGTTAATTAATACTGAGAGCACTCTATTATAGTCCATTTGTCTGTCAAAATGGTGTCAGGGCACGCTTTTTCACCCTCTTTGTCTCAGTCTCCTCTTATCATGAGGATCAAGTTGAAAAAGGCTCCATCTCCGAAATGTAAGAAACAGAGAACGAACTGCTCAACATTACCATGATCACACTACCGCATATTTTTGCAAGTTATTCCATTTCATTCAAATCAACGGAAAAAAAAACAACTCTACTATGTGTGGTAATTTATAAATAGCCAAGCAATTCTTCACCGCCAGAAAATAAATTGTAATTCATGACTAGAACTTCCAGCAATTTTCCAGCCTTAAATCATTAAGCACATTTTCTTCTATGCAATATTAAGGACTGAAGCATCCCAAATATGGCGAACATTTACCACACCTATTCCGCCATTGATCTTTGTAAGCTTTTAGTGTTTGCAATTTTCCATTTAAGTGTTTCCAATTTCACATCGCCAAGAAAGGAGGGTCGAGATGAAGAAATGTTTGAGATGGAGAAGGATGAGGGATGCCAACGCATTAAACACTGGTTCTTGGCCCCTTTTACTTTTGAAACCTCATCTGACCCGGACTGACTGACACTTGCCATCCAAAAGTGACCTTTCACAAGGAAAAATATCTCTCCCAATCACGACGAGCTTGATGAAGTTTCCGAACTCTTTTACAGTTGCATGACGATGATCTGACAATCACCGGGTTCAAATCGCATTTCTGTCAAGAAACATCCCACAACAGAACATTAGCTAGTTGGTAATGTGGATGATTTCTGCGGTTAATCAAAATTTGCTAGTGCATTATATAGATAGATATATCTAGATGATTATGAATAAATAGATCTGAGGAGAGATATAATAGAGAGAGATATCGATATTATGAGTCGATAAGATATATATATATAAATAGATCTATAATATATATATAAAAGATACTATAGAAAAGAGATAATAACATAAAATATAGAGATATATAGAGATGTATATATATATATCTATATGAAAATCATATAGAGAGATATAGTATAGTCTGGAATATATATATACATAAAGTATTATATAAAATATATATATATATATAGAGAGAGTAGATAGAAATATGAGATATAAAGATAATTTAACA
This sequence comes from Macrobrachium nipponense, assembly GCF_015104395.2. NCBI lineage: Eukaryota > Metazoa > Arthropoda > Malacostraca > Decapoda > Palaemonidae > Macrobrachium > Macrobrachium nipponense. The sequence continues at coordinate 112,672,719 of NC_061107.1, forward strand.
GTATAATAGATAATACATAAATATGTATATATATATATAATATATATATTATATATCATATATATATCATATATATATATTAAATATATATGTATATATATATATATATATATATATAATATACTATATATATATTATATAATATAATTGCTTTTATACTGTTGATCTTTTTGTTAAAGGCATTTGCCCAAGACATTTCTTAATTTCTCGCGCTATTCAGCTTTCCTTAAGTGAGCACTCTATAACACTTCCTGGCCAAATTATAATAATAATATTAATCAGTGACCATTTCAGTAATTCTTATAATCACCACGGATATTTATGAAATAAGAGCTACGGTTTTAACAATTTTTTTTTTTCAACATTCCAAAGAAAAATTATGATAATTCATAATAATAGGAGTAATAATGATAAAAAATACTACTATAACTAACAATAATAACAATAACGAGTGCATGAAAATTTATTAGGCCCCGTACGTACGAGTGCACTAAAATTCAGTTTACAATTGCTGACTTTTTTCCGTAGCAAAACGCATATCTTTCTTCAGTAGGAGGTTCCGCTGCGATACAAACAGCTCTTAAGTGTCACAAAATTTCATACTTTATCTTCGAAATATCGTCATACTTGAATTTAAAGTCACCATATGGAATACAAATATTTACCATCACAGGAATGGAATATAAATCACAATAAATTCACTATTAAGATTACCATGCATTTGGACAACAATCTCATTGTAAATATTTTTTCATTGCACATGCTATTATAAGAAGCCAGACTAATGATAAGGATCATCTTACACAAGTAGTTTGCCGTCTGCCAAGAGGCATTAGTCTGTTCACCTCACTAAAGTGGCACAAAGGTCACAATTTTATTTCTTTAGTGTTGTGGCAAAAAGGAACATACTACGCACAAGTAGATTACAGTACATTTATTTCTTGTATTTTGTATTCTTTTTCTATATTAGTAAATGGTTCAGCTAACGCAGCAATTAGTTTATACATGTAAAAACATTTTTTACTTTACAAAACCTAATTCTGTTGTACAAAAAACGGTTGTCAATTACATTTACACTTCTTTTTAATAAGCTTTCAGCAATCGTCTAACATATAACGGTGGTTTAACAGACGTAATATATCTCTTAGCTAACAACTTCATCTTTCTGTAACGGAGTGGTTTTTATAGCACTGAATATAGAACGGTTGAATGCAGACACTTTAATCCTGTTAAATAATTACGTTAATACTGCTATAATTCTACTACTACTCATAATAATAAGGGGTACGAGCACCAACCTGAGGGAGTGATAGAAAACGATCAGGCAAAGATCCTCTGCGACTATGGTATCAGAACAGATAGGGTGATACGAGCAAATAGACCAGGCGTGACGTTGATTGACAAAATCAAGAAGAAAGTATCACTCATTGTCGTAATACCATGGGACACCAGAGTTGAAGAGAAAGAGAGGGAAAAAAATGGATAAGTAACAAGACCTGAAAATAGAAATAAGAAGGATATGGGATATGCCAATGGAAATTGTACCCATAATCATAGGAACACTAGGCACAATCCCAAGATCCCTGAAAAGGAATCTAGAGAAACTAGAGGCTGAAGTAGCTTCAGGACTCATGCAGAAGAGTGTGATCCTAGAAACGGCGCACATAGTAAGAAAAGTGATGGACTCCTAAGGAGGCAGGATGCAACCCGGAACCCCACACTGTAAATACCACCCAGTCGAATTGGAGGGCTGTGATAGAGAGAAAATAATAATAATAATAATAATAATAATAATAATAATAATAATAATAATAATACGACCGCTAGTATGTAACAATACAACTAATATTATTACTAAAAATTCAGAAATCAAAGAACTTTACTTCAACGAATGTGGTATAGGAGTACAAGACAATATCCGTGTACTGCGGTTAAGGAAACACGGCAAAGACTAAGTAAGAAAATTCAGCCACCTAGACCAGCCCAAATATAGTTTTCCCACAACTCATATTTTACAAGCTCATTCCTATTTACGTACTATAGCTTCCTTGCAACAAGTCCCAGACTGGTTATGAAATGTCATTCTATATCACGTACTGGGTGATTCGCCCAACTTACGAGTATTTCACTCTTCAACCCCTCACTCCTTGCTGCTGCATTCATTGCTTCTCATACTTAGTGCATCTGATTTTGTATTGAAATGAATTCAATTGGTTCTTGGAAAAGTTTTCTTTTGGTGCAATGTTCACACATTTAAAATTTTCTACTCAAGAGCCCTAACACTCGGACCAACACTAGATTATTCCCTCTGTAACTGCGCCATTACATTTCTTCAAGTGTTAGTTAAGCTCTTCATTTCAACCTAAAACTAACCTCTGTTATCATCCTTTATAAGGACTCTTCAGCAGATGATGCATTTGTACTATGTGTGACATGAATTTGCCAAAACTTTGACTAATGGGGATAAAAACTGAAATCTTCAATACACACACGGAAAGAGGAGTTACAACAAATTCCTAACTGACCTGAACATTAGCTTCATAGTGGAGCTTGCATGCTAAATACTTGTCTGAACAAGTCTCAGTTTCATAGTTTGATCCGCGACCTCCAAATATAACCTTGACTTTCAGCCTTGGATCCACTACGTAAAATGAAGAATACCAATTACCCATAGATGATATTTATCAATTTAGAGGACTTATCATAATTATCAGCTAAAATACTTCAACATTAGGGGACATCAGGCATACAGACAGCCATACGGGCAGAAGGGTCAATTACCAGATAAAAATAGACCCAAGGCTGAATTATCAAGAAATTTTGGAAAAGCTGAAATTTTGCAAAAATTTTGGTGCGACGTCATCTTAATTATTTTTATCATAAACTGATGAAAAGCCTTTGTAACTGTTGATACTACCTACAAATATCGATAATTTCAAATTAGATACACAAGTGACCATAGTATATAATGCTTGATTAAAAACAAAGGTAGTTTGCTTCTAATATCTGGGTCAGAAAACCTATTACAAAGCATTTTCTATTGATGAAAATATTACTGGATGTTAGCCATCAATATATCTTTCATGGCTCAAAATTGCATGTGCTAAGCTACGATCTCTTTTAACAATCATATCTGTTTATGTCGTCATCGTTGTTGCATTAAAAGTATAAATATTTTATCATCATTATTGTTTCCCCTCCCTTTTCCTCTCTTTCTCTCTCGCCTAACCTCTTTCTCCCGACATCTGCTCTGGTCATTATCTGGCGATGGCTTAACATGTGTTCTCAGCGGGGGTGACACATGATACAAGTGCACAGTTCTGGCAGATGTTGCCCTGTTCTTTGTTTATAGAGTGGAGGAGGAAGAGAGTGAGGAGAGGGGGACCAGAAGGAGGGAAAAGGACCCTTGTTTGGGTGACACAAGAGAGAGAGGGGGGAGGGGAGGGGAATTGGATGGTCTGGGAGGGAGGGAGGGAGTGGCAATAGAGACGTTGAAGGGTTAAGAGGGACACAACCCAATATGCCCGCTTCTCTCTCTCTCTCTCTCTCTCTCTCTCTCTCCATGGAAAGGGTGATAGGGCAATGGGGGATACGAAGCGGGAAGTGAGAACTGAGGGATGTTGTGCGGATAGGGAGAGAGGAGGGAAGTAGACAAGGGTAAGAAATAACACTAAAAGCTGGGTGATGATCATAAAGGAGAGCGAGGGATGAAGGTTTTAAGAGGGGCTGGCATTCAAGGTCCCCTACTTGCTGCGTTATTCTTGTTGCTACTTTCTCCTTGTTGGATTGTTAAAGTCAGCTCTGTTGCTAATGTCAAGGGCTGATGCTGCAACTTAGCTACCTTAAATCTCTGGACTTTCTTTGTCACAATAATAATAATTTCCTATTGCTATATTAGGATAATACACCCAACCCTTTACGTCCGTAAATTCTGTTGTAAAAAATACTCTCCTTAGAAAAAAAACGTCACCAACTGTAAAATATAACTTTTCTCAAAGAAACAAATTAAATAAAACTATTATCAAAATTCGGCTGAGTACTACTGTTTTACTACTTAGATTTGGGAACCGAAAAACGTTTAAAAATGGCACTGCTGAAAAATTATGAATTTCGTAAAAATGGTGGTTTATTTCCACCTCCAAACACCACAATAATGAAAAACAGCTTACTGGTCAAGTACCTACACGGTGCGTATATACACACAGGCAAACACACATGCACATATACTGAGTATAATTGTGTGTATATATATATATACACATGCAAATATACTGAGTGTAATAATGTATATATATATATATATATATATATATATATATATATATATATATATACACACATATATATACATAATAGTATATATATGTATACATACATACTTACATACATTACACATATATATTATATATATATATATATATATATATATATATATATTATAAAGGATTTAAAACCTGGAAAGTATAGAAGGTATACAATAACTGTCACAATTGAATGAGGGCTTACAATTGTCCAACCTCTTTTTTATCCCTAAACCTTACAAACTATTTACGTAAGCAAAAACGTACATGTTTAATCAAGAGTTTAAATATCTGAATCCCAAAGCAAACAGTACAATAAATTATTCAACATTATAGTTATATAAACGATATCATTCATTCAATGTCGAAACACTCTTCCATGTCTACGAAACAAAAACGCATATATGAACCATTAAAGACACAAATATTCATGGAATATTTCTTCAGCGACACCATTATTCAAGAATATCCTGCCACTTCATGTCGTACGTCATGCAAGCTGAATTTTCTGGTTTAATTTGTAGAGAAAATAGAATTCGTCATAATTTAATTTCTAGGGATAGTATATTTACATTTCCTATTAGGTTGAATTTTCATGCTCAAGCACCTGCTTGAAAATTAGCCTCAGAAATAAAAACGTGTCCGAAAATGCAATCATAAAAAAAAAAAAATTAAGATTCGACAACTAAAAAACAATTGGGCAACGACAAGACCTTCAACTGACAAAATAAACTTGATATAACCTAACGAAGAGAGAACAAAAATAAACATCCAAACTCTGCCACCTACTCAGCCACAGGAGCGCACGTACTGGACAGGTGACCTTTAGGGTCCGTCAAGAGGTCAGCAGATTTTCTAACGACTATAACCCAGAGGTCGTAGACCTTTAGACTCCAGGTATCATTAATATCATATGGCAAGTAATTTTTCGTTTTCCTAATAAAAAATGACCTATGACCTCCCCACTTTACTCACTTTCATCAATTTAATGAATCCTTTTGGAGAAAATCACGAAAAATGGTGATTGATATTATGGTACACAGGCAGAATAAGAATCTTCACAAATGAAGAACAATAATGTTTCTTGCTTCTGACTTTTAACACCAGAATAGTTAACTTCTCTCCGTAGTTGGAATTTAGTAGGCTACTATTTTAGGACTGTAAAACTGAAAACCATTAGTAATTGATTGGGTCTAATTGCATGTAAAGTCATTAAGTAAACATGCATGACTAATACCCCCCAGTGAGCCATGATTCAGCAGACTAGAAAGTTTTTTAAATTATATGATTTCGTCCCACTCATATTCGATACATACATACATACATACACACACACACACATACACACTCACACGTACGCGCGCACAAGTCTCTACATATGTGTGTGTGTGTGTGTGTGTGTGTTTGAGCGCACGCGCAAAGGTAGGTCAGATTGAAAAAGATGGTATAATCAGCAGGTATAAAGTGAGTGAATGAGGACAGCGTTCTGAAAGGGGCTTGATTGCTGAAAATGCATGGTTTCCAAAGGAGACTATTCATAATCGTGCTTGGGAGGGATCAATCTGTTAGGAAAAGTCTGCTGAATTAGGTGTTACTGCAGAGGACTGAAAAGTAAGCTGAAGGATGTAATTAGAGTTTACAGAGATACCTGATCATTACTCATTATCTTGCTGAAACAAAAATGAGAATAGAAGGTATTATATATAAGTTAGAAATCAAAATGTTAATATAAATGTAATTAGGACAACTGAGTTTGAATAAAAAGTAATGTATAACAAACAGAAAGATCGATGAAAACTAGCACAGGGTTAAATAAACATGTGTAGATAGAGTTTATGTGGAGCATGTAACATTCACTTAATACTTTGAAGATATGGGCATATAAGAAGAATTTATTTAAGCCATAAGTAATGAATAATGACCAAAAATTAGTAAAAGAAAACATGGTAATTAATTTGTAGGCAGTGAAACAGAAAAAGAAAGGTAGTAATAAACTTACATAGATGAATCTCAAGAGAGTTTTGTAGCAACAATGAAGATGTATTGGAGCAAAGTAAAACTGGAGATATTTGAGAAAATGGGTGTAGGATAAAAGATTTCATGAGAGTTGTGTCTGATGAGACTACAGAAAGTAATATGAACACTAACTAAATGAAATCTACAGAAGAGGCAGGTCTCAACAACGTATAAGGCAAAAGTTTTAAAAAGGTGTAACTTTTATTGCAACCTCTTCTCAAGACAAAACAGAACCAAGAATGGGCTCATGCTTTGGAACAGATCAATAAAGGCTGAGATGGCAATGGAGAAATTGAGAATTGTTGGTCAAGACTTTCATCCACCGTGTTTACTTCAAGATGCCTTCAGGACCTGTGAAGGCTCCGTAGCTAACCTTTCAGGGGTGCCTAATTCCATCAACAACAACTTTGAATGGCCTAGGCCTTTTACAAGACCTGGTTAAGTTCACAGAAGTCGTCTTCCTTAGGGAAGGGCCACAAGGCTTCATATCTTTTCACTCTTCTAACCAGGCTTTGACCCAAAGGGGAGGTATGGGAAGTATGAAGAAAGGAGGACACTAAAGTTGGCAACATTTCTCTTCTGCTGTGACCTGGGAGGTGCCTGTCATGTCACTGAGTAATGTGGCAGCAACAGAAAATGGAGCCTTGGGTAGTCTGTGTCCTTAGAGTACTGACGCCCTTCCCTTTCTCAAAAACTGATCCTCTTTCCTTGTTACACTCGAGGTTCACCCAAATAAACCTAGGTGAGGACAGAGTAAAAGTCATAGACAACTACCTTCTGCAGTCCTACAACCTGATGGATAAGGTAATGGGAGGCTGAAGATATATCATCAATCTTTTTTCTCTAAATTAATTAATTCCTCAAAGTATGTTCATGATGGAATCCTTACATACTGTGTTGGCTTCTATCACAGCATACCTTCATATCTTCAATAATTCTCAATGTCACTTATTTTAAGTATCCATCCATTACCATTGGGATTCTTGGAAGCACCATTGCTTCATCTGTGAAAGGGGGCACTATCAGTACTCACATGAGTGTTCATGTTGGTACCGGTTTGGTTCAATCATTCTCGATCTACCTCTATTATGGTATCTCAACACTGGTTGAATTGACTTCTCTTCTCTTCTTTTGTAATGACTTGGAACTATGATAAAGTGGGAGACGTCCAAACTCTTGAACAGGCAAGGGACAAAGTACTGGCAAAGCTGAATGACACAGCTAATGCAAGAATCCATCCAGAGGACATTCAAATAAGGGTATCAACAATGTTTCTGTCCTGACAACTTGAGCTAGTCCTCTTAGTCACTAGTTGTCTATGAAGAAATTTGTATTCTGTAGGCGTACCCGCAAGCATTCGTTCCACTGGAACCTGAAGCAATACTACTGGTAACACGCCATCAACCCTCCAACAATCCATTCTGTTGAATAAGGCTACAAGAGCCTTATGAAAGTTCCATTGAACTCCTCCCCACTGAAGATGCTTTTGTTCTAGAATGTGTCAAAAGTGGGGTGGGACACACTTGAATACTTAAAAGGTTTCTTACCTGCACATCAACATTCCCAAGATGTGCAAGCATTTCAGGGTCAGTTGATGAGGCTCTCTGTTATGTTGAAGAGCCATGACACAACCATGGTTTATACCAACAAGCCGGGAGGTAAGCGCAAGGCAAGCACAATACTGGACAGTTGATCATATGAAGCTATCAGCCAGGCAAATCCCAGACTGTTGGAATATGTTAGATGATCAGCTCGGTCACCACGGGCAAGTTGCAGAGTAGGGGAGTTGTCCCTACAGCTGCACATAACAAAGAATATGTTCAAGGTTTTGGGGAATCAAGGCATATGACCTACTCACCACATGGCTAAACAGGAGGGATTGTGTTCTGCTCACCAGTGCTGGAACCATGGGCTGCAAGAGAGAGGGCTTTCTCACAGGGTTACAGAGATGTCTCGTAACGTCAGTAAAAAATCTACAGCAGTTCTTCACCAGGTAAAGTAGGCCATTACCTATGCTTGATTTTTTCAGATGGGCATCTCTCTGGTCAGAGCCAATATTCAGCAGATTTCTGAGTTGCTAGTGTATCTCACCTGAGACTAGCTTCTCTTGTTTTCTATGGTAAAGACATTTCCTAGGTCTTCCAGCCATATGAAATGGATTTTGCTGCCTCAGTAAAGTTTCCATACTCATTCTCATTAGTTTCTGAATTTTTAATAAAAATTCTGAAACAGTAAGCTTCTAACAATAGATGTGGGACTCTCTTACTCCAATCCCTTTGTGACTGTATATTTTGATAAGAAGAGATGCTGTTGTAGTCTGTGAGAATTTTACAATAATACTAAGCAGGACTCGACATCTTAGGCCCATATTAACAAAGAGCAGCTGATTGGCACTGCCAAACCACCTTCCACTCTTTCTACTTTAGACAAGTCAACTAAAAGTCCTGGGTACTTTCTCTTTAGGACCTATGGTGGTTGCTATACCTGAGCCCTGCTGAAATAAAACCACATCTCACCCAAGTTTTACAGTGGTGAAAGGTGTGATGGAAGAAGGACAATTAAAATTCTTTCCCTTTTTCTACATTCTTCTGCCCTGCAGCCAATGACCGTAATATCGCTGGTTGGGCCAAATGCAGGATAATACATAATTTTAGTTAGTGGATGTGACTCTCTCAGTCGTACTTTTAACAAAAGGTGGAGGGGTGGGGTAATTAAGAAGTAATTAAAGCACACTTATCAGGGATTCTGTGAAATTATGTTACCTTCTACACTTATCTGGGATTCTGTGAAATTATGCGACCTTCTGAGTTTTTCTTCCTTGCATGGGAACCTTTTTCTCACCATTCTCACCAGACGCCAGGTAGGCCTCCAGGCCTGTCAGTCGTCCTGCTTCAGGAACAGTCTCCATTCTTGGCGATCATCATAGAGCCTCATCTCATCAACTTCCCGCAAACTAGAGCCTCTCCTCTCTACTCCTCTCTCTATGTTTTGTAGCCATCTCATTTTTGGTCTTCCTACCGGTCTCCTTCCTTCCGGTGTCCATTCCAAAAACCTTATAGGATATCGCTCCTCCTCCATTCTTTTGGTGTGTCCAAACCATCTAAGCTGTCCTCTCTCCACAAAATCTAGTATCCCCTCCACTCCCAGTTCTCTTCTAATGTCTTCATTTCGTAGCCTATCTAGTCTTGTTACACCTTTTATGAGTCTTAGGGCTTTCATTTCAGCTGCTTGAAGTTGGCTTCTAGTTCTTGATGTTAATGTCCATGATTCATGGCCATAAGTCAATATTGGTCTTAAAATAGAGAGGTATATTATGGTTTTCACTTTGCGAGGTATATTTCTGTCTTTCATTAGTGGGTAGAGCAGATACAGATTGTTACTGAATTTCTGTATTCGGGTAGTTGTTTCCAGTTTTGAATCGTTTTGGTCACTAAACTCTACTCCTAAGTATTTGAAATTTCTACACTGTTTCAATGTCTGACCTTCTAATTCTACATCTACGTTACTTGGTGTTCGTGATAAGTGCATGATCTCTGTCTTATTCTTGTTGATCCGCATTCCATTAGCTGTTAAGATCGCGTTCCAGTTGTTGACGTTTTCTTGGAGAGATTCTGCGCTGAGGGCTATCATTGCATGGTCATCTGCATACATAAGGTTGATGGTCATATCTGCAGCTTCATCCTCACCTAGTTCCCTCATACATTTATCTAAGAACAATATAAAAAGAAGTGGCGAAAGGACGCTGCCCTGTCTTACTCCTGATTTTATTTCAAACCAGTCTTCATTCTCTTGATTTGTTTTTACTCTGGATTCTGATGTTTTGATAGGTGTTATAAATTGCTCTTATAAGTTTCTCAGGGATTCCATAGTAAGGGTCTTTTAGGGCATCCCATATTTTCATTCTTGGTACTCTATCCAAAAGCCTTTTCTAGATCTATAAAAGCAATATATCTATCCCTGTCCCATTCCCAGCTCTTCTCAAATATCATCTTGAGGGAGAAAATCATATCAGTTGTCCCTCTTCCTGGTCGAAAACCGTTTTGCCATTCACCCAACTTTGGTTCAACATATCCTCTCAATCTAGTTTCAAGAATTCTTTCATATACTTTAAAAGCATGTGACATTAGGGATATTCCTCTATAATTGCTGCAATTTGTCTTGTCACCTTTCTTATAGATTGGGCATATTAGATCTCTTCTCCAGTCTTCTATCTTCCTACAGTGAACTTAACACCTAGAAAACTCTGGGACAGGACCCGGTCATCTTCAACATCACATAAACCCGGATACACAGGATATAATGTACTTAATTTGGCTGCCTCTGTATATTCATGAATAGGAGATGTGGATGGCATATCAAGTGCCACGGGTTCGGCACTTCTCACACTGATGGTATTAGTGTGTGTGTGTGTGTGTGTGTGTGTGTGTGTGTGTGTGTGTGTGTGTGTGTGTGTGTGTGTGTCACGCACAACTGAAGAGGAAAAAGAAAAGATGTGCTTGACTATACAAAACAAAAATATTGTTTTACAAAGAGAATATCAAGAGTTATGAAAAAAGGGGGGGAGGGGGCAAATTAATGAAGACATTTAAATAGCCTACATAATAAACAAATTCTTACTCAGAATACCATGTGAAATAAGCCAATCGTTTTAAGAGGCACGTAACGAGGACCAATCCATAGAATTTACTGTGTATATACAGTGTCATAAAAACGAGGGTACTACAATAATGAAAAAGATAAATTAATTACACAGCTCCCATAATTCAATAAACTTAAGACCAACTTAAAACTGAAAACTTATTTCACGTAATTACACAGCTCCAATAATTCAATCAACTGCTTCTCCAAATGAAATAGCAGAGCAACGTGAAAAGCATTTTACAAACGGTTGTGCAATACCCCTTGTCATATACTACGGAATTACGTTGCAGGAAGTGGTGAAACCAGTCACTCTTCTCGTAGCTTCGGCGACTCTGATGAGCCACGACTTTTTCCCACCAAATTGAACTGTTCAACACGTGTCATTACAATTGAAAGGTTAAATTAAATCTAAACGGTTTTTCGAGACTCGAATATAATATTTCCATACACTACAAGTGATGCGATACATATAAAGCAAGAATAAATATTTCATTTTTTTTATAAATATTTCACTTATAAATTTACCTACTAAACGACAAAATCTAGTTTGGTACTTTTCTCCTTTTACTTTTGGGAATCTAACTGTAAATCATATTTCCACTACTAATGTCATACTGATTAGTAGCTCCTAACTCAATCTGATAATAAAATCCAGCAAAAGCCTTGGCAACTATTGCAGACATTGAGCCGAAATAAACTAAAAGATATTATCACAACACAAAACATAAATATTTGCCGTGGAGAAAGAATTCGTGATGATGATAAAAATATTGTTTCACAAACAGGTAGGTAAGGAATATATCATAATTAATGTTTAAAAAAAAGGCAACTTAATTAAGATGTTTAAGTAAGATACACAATAAATAAAAAATTATTCAGAATACAAAAATGTTAATTAAAATATAAATTGTTTTACTAGTCGTGTGACGTGAACCAGTCCATAGAGATCACCGTCGCTAGTGGTACAAAAACGACCGTACAAAAATATAATGAAAAAGATAAAATTAGAAAAGGTACAATTTAAAATGGAAACTTATTTTCTATCATTAAACAACTCAGGCACTTCAATGAACTGTTTCTGGCATCATGAAGAATATTTTATAAGAGGAGAGATTACAAATGGTTTGTGCAATAATCCTCTCGATATGCTACGGAATTACGTTGCAGGAAGTGGTGAAACCAGTCGCTCTTCTGGTAGTTTCGGCGTCTGCTGCAAGCAGCGGCTGTTTCCACTGAATGCAACTGGGAAACACTTGTCACTACAATCGAAGAGTCGAACTACAATACTAGTTGGAATCTAAACTGGTTTTCCAAACTGGAATATAATATTTCCGACACTTCAAGTGACGTGGTACAAAGTGACGCAAGCAATTATACATAGATATAGATCAAACGCTTTAATTATAAACGACCAGCATTTCAGAACATATTTAACCACGAGAAGAGGAAGTTCCAGGATGCTATTTTTCTCCTTTTAATTTGTTAGGAAGTTTGGCTTTAAAGTCCTCTCCTGTTTCCTCTAACATTTTCATACTGGGTAATCACACTTAACTCAAACTTAAAATAACATCTGGCAGCTGCCATTACGAGCATTGCTGACTTGGAGCCGAAATAAAACTCGATATTACAACAATACACAACATAATATTTGTTACAGATGGACGACGTTGTCTAAATAATAAAAAGCTACAAATTTGACTAGAATAAGTGAAGATATGTGAACTACATTAAATCGATGATGATATGGAATGGTTTCTGCACTCATTAATTACATTAGAAATTTACTCTGATCTCAAAATTCGGTTTTCTTCACTGATTGGTCATAATTCTGAAGACTTGGGAAGCGTTATCTTTCGCTTTCTTTCATGAAGCTCTCCACGGAGTCAAGTAAACCTCATCCTACTTGAACAGACAAGCAGTCAATTGGAACTAAAAGACCCTATTACCTCATCCTACTTCTCTTAAAGTTGATGATTTTGCATGTTTAAAAAAAACCCACAAAATTCAATAGCCGCATGGGGCCAATGCCCTAAACTTAAGTGCTATGAATTAGTTAGTATGGCACTGATCACGCAATATCTCTCGCAAACCTACAATTTACACGACAACTGCACGAGATCATAGCACGTCCTATAAATTAAGAAAATTGGGGTTACAGTTTGTACATTTCATATACTGTGCACAAACATACCAAGATGTACGATAACAGATCTGACACTCTATACATGGTGGGCATTAATGCACAAAACAAATTTTAGAAACGTTGTCAACATTTACAAAATTTTGTAAGCTGCACTTATATCTAGTATATTGCCTTCTGAAATGATAATGAAATGAATTTAAAGCTATATCAACCTACCAGAGCATTAAACAGACACATCAATGCATCAGGTTCAGATGAAATCACTTGTACGAAGGGGCTACTTAGTCCCAAATTGAGGCCAGACCTGGAAGAAAAATGAACAGAGAGAGAGAAAAAGGATAACCTTAAAGCCAAGTATGAACTTCACATGGCATTCAAGTAGAAATTCAGCAATAAATAGGGGAACGCCAGAATGAATGACGTTAACAAAAAGAATGTTCACATCAATACTATCTTAATCTCAAGTAAAAGGAGTGTTGCGGGACTCTACAGAATTAGAGAATCCAAGAAAAAGCAGTTTACAAATTAGACACAAACACATAATCTCCTAGAAAATATTTTCACATACGCTGAATATCGAACAGCTGATAACAAAAAAATCATAGAATAGACCGGAAGCGTCATAATTTCCGTTTGGCTGTATCCGATTACAAACAAAACAGGCTTCGGATACAGATACGGATCGGCGAGAGAGTGAAAATTTCCCATTTCGTTTAACTCAAGAGATGTCACAATCTTTTCCCTAAAGAAACTTTTGCTTGATATCATCTTCGACAGCTGAATACTTTGTCATTTTCCCTCAGCTTCGAATCTGACAGCCAAGCGGAGAAGGATGATCAAAACTCTAACAAAAGTGAATCAGGTTTTTGACAAGTTCATGGAAAATGGGGTGAAATATATATATAGCAAGTGAAAAGTCCGGTGATCTATAGTATTGTATAAACGACTTCTGAATTCAAACATGCCTGAGTACCACCAGTTTAGTGGATTAAAGTTTAATGCATTAGAACCTTCAAAAAAATTTAGTCAGTTGCTTTTCTGTCAGGGTGAATAGTTTGCCACTTAACCCACTACAAGAGAGGATTCTAACTCGCGCACATGATTTTTTTACATAATTCTATGCAATTTTATGGTGACAGTTAGCCCGTCTTGAAAAATTAATGTAACGTTAGATTTTTAAGCAGTTAACATTTAATGAAAAAAAATCACTCACAGTTCTAATCACCATAACTAACGCTTCCCTTCCAGTCCTTTTAAGATTTTCATCCAAGCAATTACAATCACAATCTGTCACCGTCAACCTTCGAAGATCATAATCTATAATATTCTTATTTTTGTTTTATTCATACTACACACATACAAAACCAATTATACACACACACATATATATATGATTATATGATGGACCAAGCCAGATGTCCTGGGAAAATTACTCTGGGTTAACAATCCTAATACAACTCTAAGAAAGTGATGACTTCATTACGAGGAGGAACGATCAATAAGGAAATATTATAAAGGACTTTATGCCAATGCAAATACAACTTGTTCCTTTTTATCTTTATTTCTGAATATATTATATAATATATATATATATATATATATATATATATATATATATGTGTGTGTGTGTGTGTGTGTGTGTGTGTGTGTGTGTCTAGTGTGCGTCCAAATGCAACTAGATCGATAGATTTCCATGTCCAGTAATGTAATAATTATACATTATGGGGGAAATGCAGTGATTTTACTAAAAATTCACATAAAGCCACTCTAAAACGTTCTCCTCTTCTTGAACTACATCTGATTTTCTTCGGTTGCAGACCTTGAATAATTTGTTTGAGACAGAAAACACCATTTGATCATTATGGGTAAACAAAATGACCAAATTTCTACCTGACACTGCAGCTCCCCTTATCACCTCGAAGGAGAAACAACGAATTGCTGTACAGTGAAGCAAAAACCAGTAAAAGAACACCGCTCAAATCTCGTTTTGTCACATTTAATATTTTCTGAGGAAGATGAAAAGATAGGAAACACATCATGATGCACTTATTACTTCACATCTGCACGTCACAATTCTGGTTAAATGAATGAAGCTGCAAAAATTGTTTCTGTTGTAAAAATTTTTTTTTTTTAATTGCTGTTATCATGTCCACAAATGTGGCTAGAGATAGTGATATCTTAACAGCTCAGTCAAACCTTTATTCCAGGTTATGGAACTAATGTGCTTGTCTATTGTTATCATCATTACAACATCATCATCACCAGCAACAAGAGCAGTGGCATTTCAATAATCCTCACAAACTAAACTGGTAATAAAGTCTATCTATTCAACTTTAATTTCATTTAAGACCAACAGCTGAACTCGACATTATTCCTTAATAATGATAATACTCTTGTTGTATTTAGGTCTCATTCTAACTCCTCACATCCACAAAAGACGTAACCTTGAACATTTCAATTTGTTCTTTGCACAAAATTCCGCATTCCAGGGCTTAAGGATCCGGTCGCAAATCACTTTCGGGTTGAAGTGGCTTCTTCGCAGTACTTCACCACCTGATAACAATACAATATATCTAGAATAAGTGGGTGAGAGCAGCCGCGCAAGTCAGGGGTAGAAAGGTGATCAAATTACGATTAAAAGAAAGTGATGATTCCAAAACTAACGCAAAAAGTTGATTCGTGTAAGTGCTCTTACTGCGCTGCAGTGCATTTCTTGTGTTAAAAATTTATTACTTGTATCTATGGTAAAAAATCTTAATGGGGCTGTCAGCCAAATGCTAAACGACTCTATTTATCGAAATTATCGTAATGCGTAAAACCTTTAACAAAAGATAACTTCTGGAGCATTGTGTGAAAAACTGCAGTTCGTTATAATACCCATAATAATAAATCATAATTTGTAAATAAAGAGTGTCGTTATTACAAATATAAGTAACGGAAGTAATGGTTGTGATATCACCGAAATAATAGTCAAAATAATGAATAAAAGACGCATGTTCCCAAAGTTATCTGGAGGTCACACCAACTTCTAAATTGTTTGAGTACAACGACTAGTGGGGGGAGGGGGGGGGGGGGTGTGCATTGAAGTCGCAGTCTGACCTACGCAACGTCGTGCGTAAGTGGATACCTATTCGCGAGGCTGTTTGTTTGTCTGTGCATGAGAGCATCTGCGTGAATGTGCTGTTTGTCGGAGCGTGATCACGCCTGATGAAATAGATGCGTTTAGTGTGTTCACGCTCTTGATGTGTGCCTTGCCCGATACCGTGAAACCCGCAGAATGGTTCGATGTCTTGCAAAGAACAAAAATGGAAAATGGGAGAGAGCTGTAAAAGAAAAAGAACACTAAAAGAGTTATGACGAAATTACCATATGATAATTCACGTATGCCATAGTAGGTTACTGACGCAAAGACATCCAGCTGGTAATTGCTAACAATTTCAGGAATAATTCATAACGTGCAATATATTATTTACTAGTTGAAATCGATGATATAGTATATTTTTTAGAATGACATAAAACTAAGAAATGTATTAATTCCCTGGCATAACTACTACCTGAAAAGTCAATCATTGCATGAAAACCCAGCAGTCATAAACGAACTCAATTTCATACCATTCACGCATTACCAAAGGCACTAGGCTTGACTGCACGGTCATTTACTGTCTAGCATACAACACATGATTCACAAAAATAATGTACGTGATAAGAACCTGACTTTGGGCATGTATGCATTTGCAACTGGAAAACCCATTCGATCACTACTGAGACAGACTAGGAAAATAGCAATATTAAAAAGAAGAAGAAGAAGAAGAAGAAGAAGAAGAAGAAGAAGAAGAAGAAGAAGAAGAAAAAGAAGAAGAAGAAACATCCATTAGCGGAGAAACACAAAAATTAAAGTAGCAGGAAAATTCGTAATTGCGTCACACCAGAATTTCCAGAACCTGGGAGAAGGGGGGGCCGGTACGGAAACAGATAATGAGGTAGAGGGAGAGGGAGAGGAGGAGGAGGCGGAGAGGAGGGAGTGACTTGTACGCTTATGAAGAGTAGAGAAGGAGAAGCGGAGAATGGCGGTGGGGGGTGGGGGTGGGGGATCCTTATGATAATTATGTCGACACCGTTCCAAAGCCTGAGGGAGCGAATCTCGTTTTCCTTATCGACATGACAGTCAAAAGCTGCGTAATCACATTTCCAAAAAGTCAGGCTCCAAGGTAGTACTTTCCAGCGACTACATATACTTTATCTGCAGCAAATGCGATGGATAAAAAAAGACCCTTCTCAAACAAAGCCTTTGGTAATATTACAAAATCGAGAATATTGTTCTTTAAAAAATATAATTTCATAAATGTAAAAAAAACTTGAGTATAAATTTTGAAAAAACCGCAACTCTAAGGAATTGACTTCAAACGCTCATTTCTGAGAATAGTAGCAATATAAAGCCACTCTAATAATCCTAGCCGGTGATTTATTACAAAATAACAATGCGTTCAAATGCAAGAAGAATTACACTATAAAATTGCTCTTAGAGTTAAAAATCAGACTCAGTGGTTATTCCATTACTAATCTCAAATTATTTTACACATACTATACTCAAGGCACATATATATATATATAAATCTATATATATATATATATATATATATATATATATATGTATATTTATTATATATATGTATATTTTTACACTATATATATATATTATATATATATATATATATTATATATATATATATGATATATATTCCATATGAACTTCCTGAAAGATCGATACCGTTATCATGATGCAGCCTTAAACATAAACTTCAACACCGGAAGAACACCACGGAAGTTACCCCCGACAATCCCCACCCCTCTTTTTCTCTAGTTTATAGTATATATATACAACATACGAAAAATATATGTATAGACACATACTTATATAATATATATAAGTAGAAAACCAAACATTGCAAAGCTATCACCATAACTCATTCAGAACATGACAATGAACTATCCTCTCTCAGAATCTGATGACTTCCATACACGAAAGGTAACACCAGAGCAAGGAAAACCAGGATTCCCCTCCTTCTCCCCCACATTTCCTTCCCTTCCCATCACACACGAAAACAAAAATACTTGAGACTAGAACACAGTTCTTGGAAAATAACCGTCGGAGCGTCACGCGCTCAAAGCTGCTCACCTTGATAAGCTGCTGTCTCGCTAATATCACTTTCCCTATTTTGATAGATGATACGATAATACTGTCTGTTCCAGTTCAACTTAATGGGCATAATTTGAACCTGCGTTCTTTAATAAAAAGTTAGATCATACACACTATTACCCATTACAAAAATAATATCATCGTTAAAACTGAGCAGAAATTCAGTCCGTATATAATAATAATAATAATAATAATAATAATAATAATAATAATAATAATACAGCCGATCCTCATCCATTTTTAGTTTTCTGCATAAGAAAAGCTATTGAGAAGGCTACTTGTCTGCCAGTCCGCAATTTTTCTGTCCGCCCCCAGATCCTAAAAACTACTCAGACTAGAGGGCAGCAAATTGGTATGCTGATCACCAATCATCAAACATGCCAAACTACAGCCCTCTGAGTCAGTAGTTTTGATTTTAATAAAGGTTAGAGTTAGCCATGATCGTGCGTCTGGCACATATATAGGTGGCCACAACACCGGTCACCACCCGGCAGTGGATGAAAGTTCCATGGGACGCGGCTGTGAGTTTCATACATCTTTATACGCAGTATGAAACCATACAAACTGAAATAAAATTTCGGACAAAGGCCACAAGAAGTCTCAACACCACTGTAAGGTCGAATGGGGACGCAGCCTATTGGCTACGTGATTTTCGCCTCGTAAGGACAAAAAAGGGTCGGACTCAACACGGGCGCTGCTGCGTAGAACGGCCGGTATCGTTGCATCATCTGCGACCTGAACTCGCAACGAAGGGCGACAGCAGAGGCTTCCCTTGCGTCAGAAGTCTAGAGAATTCTTTCCTTCCGAACGCTTGCTTCATAAGTAATAGATACCTTCGTAAAACATACTTTGTGTGTGTGTGTATTTTTTTAAAAATATTATATATATATATATATATATATATATATAATATATAATATAATATATATTATTTAATTAAATATAAATATAGATATAATATATATATATATATATATATATATATATATATATATATATATATATATGTATATATATATATGAGTGTACACGCATTAAGAGGGAATAGATCTATGAAAAATTGGAGGTAATTTTTTTCAATTAAAATAACATGAGTATATTCAGTATATACTATATAATGGAAAACGAGAGAGATAAGGTAAATCGTTTCAACATAGTAAACTAAGAAAATTATAAATTCGTAAAACATCACAAATAAAAGGAACAACACCCACAAGCGATGCATGTACGTACACCTCGACAAGAATTCGGTCAGAGTTAAAAATTAATTTTAACTCCCGCACTACCGTTACTGATACACGCATAGCATGAGGATTTTAAGTGCTTTACAGAAATTGTAGGAGGTAAAGAGTGAGTGACCTTAAAATAAACAACGAAAGATAACCTAAATGTACAAGAGAATCATGAAAATATAAACAAAATTCTTGTACCATCCATAACCGAGTTTACTAACATTATAGGGTAAACGCACGTAGTAGTAGTATGTTACTAAGAGCAACTATATTCACATTAGGTAAACATTTTATCTGATTAATCTGATTATTATCATACTCATAATTAACTAAAACTATCATAAACCTCGGCCCCCAACCATACTTCAAGCATCGGGTTTCAAACTACCTTCACAATTATAGCATGAGTTATGATAAGTTAAGGTAGTTATTAAATATAAATAATAATCTACTTATATACCTACAGTATACATTAAAAAATATGACAATAAAGATTCTATATAAAAGAACAAATCAGAGACTAACCTAACGTTGAAATTATATTCATTGATAGTACGAGACTTTTCACATTTAAATTCATTATTTTACATCTAAATTAATTAATCAGTTTTCTAAGGATCTATTTTGGAAACTTATAATGAATTAGTTTACCAAGGAATAAATGATAAATGGGAACAAAATCTGTACCATTCCTAGAAATATTTGCAAATCTAAAAAATTGCAAGCAAATGACTCCATAAGTCATATTAACTGGATGCGTGTAAAAGGCAACGGTCGTAGTATTTCTTTGATCATGCACAATAGTTAGAAATGTTTAAATAATACTTCTAACATCAATATCTACAAATTATACACTTTTATAGTGGTCACGGTCGTTATTAGAAACTTCTAGTACTCAGGGATATACTGAATTAACGTCGAATAACATATCTTATTTAATCATAATACATCTATATGTATTATATGTACTTTTAGATCTTACACACAAACACACACACACACACATATATATATAGCTAAACTGAACTGGATGATGAAATTTGAATGTTGTTATGGGAACTTCTGCATAAACATTTTATAGAAGCGTCAAAATAAAAAAGAAGTTGAAATGAGTAGAGAATTTTATAAGATGTAAAATGATGCAATTGCTTCACATAAGCTAGGGACAGATACATGTTTAGCGAGACACTACCCTCCAGCAATAAGCTGACGATTAAAACCAAGGGGGCTATTGAAAGATGGAGCTTAACTTGTTCTGGTAATAACAGTTAACTGAATGATATAACAAATGGTACAACACGTCATTCGTGTTAATGTGAAATATCGAATAAAGGAAGACTTTGAAAATACATGAATTAGGGAGTATCTTGGAATGGAGGGATAAAAATTTATTAATTTTACAATATGTATGGGAAGAAGGCTGAGACTGGCTAACGGCTGAGGAAAGAACGGCGCTGTTTTTTTACAACTACTATAAAAAAAAACTCGCATTTATACAGTACAGAATAATTATTATAAACAGACAAACGCACTATGTTGATGTCACCATAAGAATCTCAATTTTAGTTTCAAATAATTTTACAGCTAAAGAATTAGGCCACTAATTAGAAAATAAGGGGTCATCCCAATAACAGTGCATCCGCCAGAGTCAACAGCACTGGTATACAGAGTATCCATCTACCTTTTGATACTATTTATTGTCCGTTCCTCCACTGGGCAACATGACTAAAAGTCACAACGACTATCTGCTGAGTATTTGCATTTGCGCAGGACATCATCACGCCCTTCTCCCGTCCCTTGAGGTACGACAGTCAACACGTTGGCGTCTTGTTTCAACAGATATGTGACGTCAACGCTGTGAAGAAAAAGAAGGGACAGTTCCTTTTTATACTTCACGAGAGGAGCAAAATCTTTGTATGTATCCTTTTCATCTGCGACGACAATAGGATAAAACTTTGTTGCAGTGTGGCAAGGATAGAAATTACATGAAAATGTAATTGCAAAAAATACTCAAGGAAACAAACATAAACAGCCAGAGAGCAAGAATGACTGATGGATACAAGTGGCCCATAAAAAAAAATTATAGACTGATAAAGATAGATAGAATAAGTAGACAGACATAAAATATATATATATATATATATATATATATATATATAATATACATATATATACACACACATTATAATTATATATAAAATATAATATATTAATACTATAATACTATATATATATATACACACAATATATTGGATATATACTAGCGAATGTACGTATCACACACACATATGTATCTATGTATATATATATATATATATATATATATAAACATTATATACTAGCGAATGTACGTACACACACGCGCACGTGCGCGCTCACACACACACACACACATATATATAATATATGATATAAATATATATATATTATATATATATATAATATATATATATATTAATATATGAAGGAAAGAGAGAAGATAGAGAGAGAGAGAGAGAGAGAGAGAGGAGAGAGAGAGAGAGAGAGGAATTTGTGAAAACAAGTACAACAAACAACTCGCCTGAGCACCAATTACAAACTTTGGCAAAGCATCGATTACTAACCCTTAAACTATTTGCCTGTACAGGTATGTCAGTCAAATAGGCCAACACCCAACCTAATGGGTGATTCGTCAACTTGCGCCCACACTTCAACTAGATTACCGAAGACGGTTCTAGAAGCGTTGAGACCGTGCCAGCAGCGGCGCACACAATAGTCTATCGGACTCATCGAGCAAACATGCAACACGTCAGTGACAGGCTACAACGGAAATGTGACGTCATCGTTAACGTACTACTAGTCGCTCGGCGCAAGCCGCATTCCACAGCCTTGGCAGTCAATGCTCTTCATTGATAAGATACCTTTTCCTCTGTCTATCTCCTTTAATATTTTCGTAGTTTACATCATTATGTTTTATATATATATATATATATATATATATATATATATATATATACACAGTGATGAAATAAACAAGGCATGGGAGACAACATGCTATCCTCATTCAAACCCGTACAAAAAATCTTTTGGTAATTATTTCATGACTAATTAATTTAACGTATATGTGAAAAAGTCTTTCCTCTGTCGCCGTGCAAAGGAGCTCCGTAAAATTCCGCCATTCGTGTCTGTATTTTCTGCAAATCTCTACTCACCTCCATTCTCCCCTCCCGCCTCACAGTTTTCACCCAAATATTTAGGTGTGGGTATTCTAACTTTTCTGATGCCCAGACGAAGCCCAGCTGACACGATCACAAACTAGTCTCTACATAATAACAATTAATTTCCCTAGCGGTACCATTTCTCACTTTATCTTGTTATCTGATTCCCTAACCTTGTCATCAAGTTTTAATCGAAAATTGACAAAATCTTCCAGAAATAGTTTCATTGCCATACTATGATTCATATCCGCGTAGCAATACAGTCTGCCAATCTAATCCATAATCTATCTGTGCAATTTCAGTCTATTAGATTCCCTAATCTAATTTAGTCTGTCCATCGTCTGCCTTGGCAAGAATTATATATATATATATATATATATATATATATATATATATATATATATATATATATATATATATATATATATATATATATGTATGTGTGTGCATATATTATATAATGTTTGATTTTCTGAGGATGGTGGCTGTTGCCTAACTTCTTTTACAGCTTTCAGATGTCCTTATGAACTAATGTTCGATATCAGAGTTGGAGCATTTCTTGGGGTGATGGGGTCAGATACAACCATTAGAACTGGGATAAAATCATATACCTTAATCTGCTTTCTTTGTTTTAAATTAGTAAAAGCTAGATTTGTAACACTACTATTTGAGAATGTCATATAAGTGTTTATGTATTTATGGTCATGTATTGTAAGTGTTTAAGTATTTTTGGTTAGATGTAACTTAATATGTTGCAATAAGCCATAAAGTTCCATTCTATAAAGTTTCTTAGTGTAATGCATTTTAAAATAAAAGTGCAATACCTTACACACATATTCTTTTATAACATCAGTAATATATCACCGTTAGAGGGTCCATAACTATGCTGGGGACTGAACCGGGTTAAGAGTCATCTGATGAGGTTAAGGCAGTTGTCAACAGTGGCGAGGACAACTTAGCAAATCAAAGGAATAGGGATTTTTTTATTTGGATGTATCTATAATAACGCGACAGGAAATGTAAATGATGACTGTTTGAGAATAGTCAATTGTCATATGCTGTTATAGAAATTAACGCTCTCATCGATTGGCAGAGTGAAAGCCAACTTTCCTAATTAAATGGTCCACTCTTAGTAGATGGAGAGATACAGGCGTAAAGTAAACAGACCTATTCGTGCTGAGACCATGTGAAGAATCATCCTCCCTTTATCTGTAATGATGGGCTTCAGGGCTAAAGCGAATTGTAACTATAGGTTTAGCTCCCAATGGATTCTGATGAGCCAACCCTTTGTCACAGTTCAGCCAAAGTAGTCCATCTTCAGGGTGAGTGACTTCACCCACAGCTCTCACAATTAGCTTAGAATGGAAATCATTTCCCAACCAAGATCCCTTCTCCCATTCACCTAAGTTGCATGTCTCGACGAATATGGAAATATCCACACAAATGACATCAAACTGTGTCCGATATCAGCACTTGGAGTTAGAAGCCATACCTGTCGGAAGGCATAATGGAAGAAAGCTAACAGAGACTGAAGCAATAATGAGAAAAAGAGGAGGGAACACGGTTTGTCTGGCTCGCGGGCCCTCGCCCGTCACAAGGCTTCAACATAGAATATTCTATAGTAAAGCCATGTGACCCCACCAATCCACTCTTTCAGTGAGGGCAATGTAGGGTGATCATTGTCTCGTCCGCCCTCGGACGCCACCCCTCAGTTAGGGGAAAAATAATACAGGCATAATAATATATATATATATTATATATAATATATATATATATATATATATATATATATATATATATATATATATAAAATTGTTTGCCAAATATAAAACTAAAACTTCACTAATAATAATTCTAGAGTCTTGATTAGAGTAATCTGTATCACTGAAAGAATTACCACCAACAAAGAGGAAAGAGCTAAAAGCAACGTTGGCATACATTAATCTAGTTAACCGATTAAAGACGCATAACCGAATCAAATATGCTTTTACAACTGAGAAAAGCTTCGGCGATTACGCAAGTAACTTGAACTGTACAATTTAAAGATTGATAACAATAGAAATTCATGAAAATCCGAAGGAGAAGATGGGAGATGTACAACACCGAATATACATTATTTTTACCAAAAACCCATGCGATCAATAACAGGGTGTTACAGCACGAAGTATATGAATCTTGCGATAGCAACAGATGAGCAATGAAATTTCCCACTGCTTGGATCAATAACAGCAGGTGAATGGCTACGAACAAGGGCGACTCTATAGTCGTCAACGATATTGATTAAAGTAAGAATAAGTCAGTGAGAAATGAGGGCAAACAGAATGAATCATTCAGAATTCCTGCAACACTTGTTAGGTTTCTTTCGTACAATGTCAAATTAAACACAAATTACAGCTCCGTTCACTATTTTAAACACAGGGTTCTTTCATGTTAAGCACAGAACCCATTCGAATTAACAAAATTCTACCCGAATGTCTATAACATTAATAACAAAGAATGAATATATATATATATGTGTGTGTGTGTGTGTGTGTGTGTGTGTGTGTGTGTACGCTCGCGCGTTTAGGATTACAGCATATTTTCCCTATTAAGGCAGTTTCTACTGAAGTATTGTACTTGTATTTTCTTGTTTACATTTTTTGCGTTTTCCTATTCAAAAATAAGCACAACCTTCCACAGTCCCAGAGCACAAAAATTTCACATGCATTTTTTTGTTGCTTATACACACGAAACTTCTTTTGTATTCACAAATATCATGCCACAAATATTTAATATCCAATTCACTTTACCTTGGGAATAACTTACACCAGAAGGGAATTATAATTGATACGGGCTTCACACCTAACAATGCCTAATGTCCAAATGAAGAACCCAATGAAGAAATTCTGACGCATGTAGCAGGATTCGAACCCACATTTGGTATATCTACTGTTGCTCATATATTTGTCGAATTTAGACACATTCATTAGAGTTGCAATAGACCCATCCTCACGTTTTCTGTCTTTGCATTTTCTATGGAATGGATTAATTTTCCTTTGTTATTGGCACGATTTACAAAAATGTTTTAGGCTGCTTTCAAGGACACATTTTTAAACATATTTATCAATGATTGCTTTAAATGACCTTATTATGAAGTTAAGGCGCAATTATTATTTTTCTTTCTGATATTACAATTTCAAATCCGCAGATTAATAACGTTGTCATTAGTGTTAACCATTTTCTTTTCTCGGTAATTTGCATAACGGGCAAAAATAATTCACCCACTTATTGTAGGGTAATTGATGTGGCTTTGTTCATCTTACCGTCCTCCGTCGACCCTTGATCGTATCCTGGAAGTTTTCTGGCCGGCTCCTGGTTTACCCCTGCCATTATTCATAGGCGTTGTAAGCGTGCTCTGCCCCGCAAACAACTTGAAAGAGTCCCGATTGCCTTATCTCTCATAACTGTTTCTCCTAATGAAGTGATGACAAGGCTGACTGGTTAGGTTCAGTCTCTTAGTGTTGCTGTTTGATTGTGCCAGCTTCTCAGCAGCCCATTGCTTTCCGTTAAACTGCACGTACTTGTTTGGTGAATATAAGTAGTCTTTTGGTTTACATCCTTTTCACCTCTTTTGGAGGTTTCGATGTCTTTGGGGATTATGATCTTTATAGAAAGAAACTCGCTCACTTTCTCCCTCTCTCTCTAAAAAAGGAGAGAGAGAGAGAGAGAGAGAGAGAGAGAGAGAGAGAGAGAGAGAGAGAGAGAGAGAGAGAGGGGGGGGGGGGGGGGTGGGGGGGGGGGGGAGAGGAGTTATTTCTGTTTAGAGATGGAACTTTCAGAATCTATGGTGTATTTGGGATACGGTAGCTGTTCCCTTCCTGCTCATACTGATTTCCTAATATAGCCATGCCATGGAGGGTGTGTCATTATGATCACCTATACATAAAAAAGCAATTTTTGTGTTTCTGTTTATAGCCCGGACAGTCTACGAGTACTGAACCCCACGTCCCGATATGCCGTTGTCCAGCCCAGGCTGAACATATGCGTAGGTTCGAGCTGTAAACAAGTAAAATCCCCTGGGAGTGGCTAACTATTTTGACTCTCACATTAACGTCATTTTTTACGGTATGGGCACAGCACTTGTACAGAGCGCACAACCAACTATCAATCGGCATCATTCTTCTTATACCATAGTTGTAAACGAGATGCTTGGTAGTGATTCACTTTCAATAACCTAATATCTCTCTCTGTCTCTCTGTCTGTCTGTCTGTCTCTCTCTCTCTCTCTCTCTCTCTCTCTCTCTCTCTCTCTCTCTCTTCTGTATGTCGGGCTATTTCTCTCTTTCCTTCAAGTGCATTTTAAATCATTATTGATATTTGAGTCTTTGCATCCCCTTTGTCGACTCTTACCTCCTCGTCGAAAATTTGTATGCATATTTATGTATCGTGCTCACGCATGTATATGTAAGTATGTATTAAGTCTACACATATAATATATATGCATGTATAAATATAATTTATATATATCAGTGAAATCATACGTGCAAGATTCTGTCGACTTGAAAATAATGTGTTAAAAATACGGAGAGTCAGATGCCCGAAAGGCATAAATGATACCAAAACTAAAATTTCGTAGGAACCATAAGTAACGGCCATAACCTTCGCACAACCCTCGAGGACTGCAGAGCTTAAGTGCCAGAGTAGAGACTGGTGGAAGACGATGCTTCGAAGTAACTTGAGGGCGGAATTTCACAAAGGCCCATTAACCTCATGTTCTTTACCTTGTCTGCCCCTCGCCTCACCTACCAGGCCATAAATGCACTGCTGATCTATTAAGGCACAAGAAAGTTTACTGGGAACAGTTCTAAGTCGTTTACCTCCCGCCTGGAATCGATCTCAAGGCTCTCATGGTGAAGCAAGGCAGGTAACCATTTGTTTCATGACGGTTTCCTGACCACGAAACTCCTTTTATAGCATTATCTCCTAATCTTTTCTTATACCTTCAGCCATTCCAACCTTGAGGCCTTGAAGCTCACTTTGCTTTAGTCGATATGTTTTTAGCAATACATGCGTGAGTAGTGTGCATGTTCTTAATGCGTTTTTTAAGCATCTTGCAATAGGTTTTAAAAAATTCGTTCTATTATCAAAAAACAAATTTAAATTAAGAAATGCTCTATGCCCAGAGTGTCAAGGCTTAGTAAAAACTTAAAAAAAATTCACTTTAACAAATTCTTATGCTAGTGGAAAGGATACTCTCTCTCTCTCTCTCTCTCTCTCTCTCTCTCTCTCTCTCTCTCTCTCTCTCTCTCTCTCGTTCCTACCGAATTTGATAGATATTAAAAAGAAAGGGATGAAAAAGGAATTCTGGCTTGACTCTTAAAAGATATATATATATATATATATATATATATATATATATATATATATATATATATATATATATATATATATATTTATTCGCCTCTTGAGAAGTGCAAGATTATTGAAAACAACTGGAAATAATCTTGAATTTTGTTATACCACAAAACTAAGTATGAAATATTAGGAAAATATAATAACCTATATGGCTACAATGTTATTTATCGACTGAAATTTTCAACTTCTGAAAGAATTTTATACTGAGTAATATTTCTTAACCCTGGATAGGTTTCGCTATTTTGGTGCCCCTTTAAAAGTTTGTGGGGTCAAGTTCGACCCGAGCGCCCAGAAAAATTTGTGAAAATTCAAAAACTGTAGCAATGCTGTACAATTTAATTTCTAAAATAAATTTCACCATTGCCGAACACTACTGAGAAGATAAATTATACCCATCTACAAATTAAATATTTATTACAAATATATTTAAAAAATAAGTATATACAAAAAAATAATTTACGAAAATATTTTTTAAAAATACAAAATACGCTATATGCACACAGAAATTGAGGGATTCCTTCCTAAAACTATTATTTACAATAGGTGATGGCCAGAAAAGGTGTCAGACCCATAGAGGTCAAAATGTAAAAAGAGAAAAAAAGTGTGTTTTTTCTGGCCAAAAAAAAAAAAAAAAGCCAAAATTTCACAAATTTTTTGGGGGGGTACCTAAATGAAATAGGAAGTGGCTAATTTATTTATAGAATAAACTCATATTATCATCCTAGAACAGAATTATGTAAAATGATCTGCACTAAGATGTAATTTACTGTTATATCATAAATGTTATTCTCTCTCTCTCTCTCTCAAACAATAATTTACGAAAATATTTACAAAAAAATACAAAATATGCTATATATACAAAAATTGAGGGAATCCTTCCTTAAACTGCTATTTACAATATGTGACTGCCAGAAAAAGTGTCGGACCCATAGAGGTCAAAATCAGAAATGAGAAAAAAAAAGGGTATGTTTTTTTGCCAAAAACAATTGTCAAAATTTCACGAATTTTCTTGGTACCTAAATGAATTAGGAAACGGCTAATTTTTTTTACAGAATGAACTCATATTATCCTAGAACGGAATTATGTAAAAACATCTGCACTATGATGTATTTTACTGTCATATCAGAAATGTTATTCTCTCTCTCTCTCTCTACAGTGTCATGATTTATTGACATAAGTTCATGTAATCTGTCACCACAAAAGGCAGAGACTGACTACTTCCCACCCCCTTCTCTCCCCCCTTTGTGTTTAATCATTTCAAGGTCATCATTCTCCCTCCCCCCCTTCATTCCACAAACTTGGCTTCTTGCCATAGAGTTGTCAGCAACCTCTAAATTATCATCAACATGACTTTATAATTCCATTAGAAGTTGATGACATCCATGCCCAGAGAATACTGCCTGCTGGCCATTGTTGATGGAAAAAAAAAAAAAAAAACTGAGAAATTGGCATTCAAAGGAAATTGGACCAAATAGGAATATAAGGCATCTCAGCCACAACCAATGGCAAGCATAATGTACACACACCATCTACCTACAGTTTCCAACAATATAAAACTATCCCAGAGTCAACAGTGTTAGACAGGAAATCACTACTTGATAACTTTGCCTTTGTATCTCACACATGTTCATAACAAACTATTACTCAGAAAAGGGGAAAGGACAAAGGCAAGGCAAACGCAGTTTTTGACATGATTGTAGTGTGTGTTCTGCTATCCTCTTGCAGGTCGATCACACCCAGATTCGAGATAGACGATGATTTATGGGGGGAAAAAAAACATGTTTTTTGAAACACCCCTCGGGTCGTGCTCGACCCAGCTAACCTATCCAAGAATCTTAGGACCTCTTTTAACGCTCGCACATTGTTGGTACATATTGCTCGAAGAGTTGCATCAAAAAATGCAATCCATATAGAATGTTTTCTGGAATATTTTTCTGAACAGTAGATTTGACTTACGTATAACATTTTTCAAAGGTAACAGAAGAACGTATACTTTATTGTCTCTATGTTCTTCATTACTGGCATATCATTTGCTCATGAAGACTGCTTTCTTGTCAGTAATGAATTGTTTTAGAATAAATGTAACCTATACCATTGCTTTAACAGTGTTTGTCGTCATCCCAAATTGCTGATTGTTTTTTGTTTTTTGGAATTTTTCTTTAATACATGTTGTGTCTCTAGTGAAAAATGTACTGTGGTGATGTTGTGTTATGGTGAAATACAGAAACCGTACACAATACATCTCTTAAGGTTACAATGGTGTGCCTCCATTGATGCCTTTTCAAAGAACCTCTCGAAAGCATCCCTTTCCGTGAGATTTTGTCTTGCTGAAGTTACACGACCGACAGGCGACGGGGCTCTCGAACCAAGGGAAAGGAGAATCCTCAAGTTAATGTCTAAAATATCTTTTAAAACTTTCTCTCTTTCTCAATGTTACTCCTACCTGCCCTATTTTATCCACCTTTATCCCTCTTGTTATTCAGCTTCTATGAATACCACTTCAAAGTTTTGATATCAGGTACTATTGTATGTAAAGTGTGTGTTTACATTTCCACATCCATCAAAAATTTACATATCAAATGAATGGGAGAAGGTATCACCGTTGGAAAGAGTTTTAAATGTGAAGTTATTTATGACCTCAGTCACCCTGGAGACGGTTAGGACCTTCTTGGAGGAACCACCAGCAAGGCTGAATGATCAGAATCTCACTGACAGCTAGTCTTCTGTGTTAGGACCCTTGACTTTAGTCCGGAAAACCATCACTACAGATAAAGGGAGGGAGATTAAATGTTCAAAATGGTCTCGATCTTTACAAGCAGGTTTAGCCCACACTTACGCCTCCATGTGTTATGGTGGAATCCCTCATAGGCTGGATATGTGGATCAGTTATTATTATTATCATTATTCAGAACACGAAACCTATTTATATGGAAGAAGCCCACAGGGCCATTGACTTGAAATTTAAGCCTCCAAAGAATATGGGGTTCATTTAAAATAAAGAAGAGGAGGTAATAGGAAACACAAAAAGAAGAGATCAGTTATTAGAGTGAAAGAAAGAAAGAAATAAATAATGTAGGTAAACTATAAAGCACAAGAATTACTTTAGAGTAGTAGTGCATCCATCTTGGTCGGAACATTTGAGGTTGCAATTGCACAACATCCTCAGAGGGGAAGTCAACTGTAACTTTTCCAGTTGTGGACAAAATCTGGTCACACTGAACTAAATGATATTAGTTCCTCGAGCAATTTTCATTTAAATTATAAATATTTTAATTTCTTATGGATCCAACTCATAACGAATCCCAGTGCCCAGGATCTGCTGACTCTAACAACCCCTTTACTTTCTTCAGGGGATTTTAACCCCCACTCTAGACCCAAGACTGATATTGCCTCTCAATGATTTCCACTTATCCAATTCAAAATCCAACACAATTGGATAACTGGGTGATAAAACTGCGACATTAATATGAAAAACTTGTTTCTGCGTCATTTAAAAAGCTTAATAACTCAAACTCATTTTCTTAAACGCGTAAAAACAAATACAAACAAAAATTAGTTGAAATGGATCACGAACAAAGATTTCTGTACTGCAGTTAAAAACCTTCGCAAAAATTCATTATTACAGTTACACAATATCTTTACACTTTAAAATGCTACGATAAACTGCACTTGCAGCGACACATTAATGTTATTTTTACTGGTTGTTTTACATTAGAATGTATCGAAACGGGAGCGGGTAACAGGAGTGACGTGTCAAAGGAGTGACATAACAAAGCAGTGAAACCTCAAATATCAATTTCATAGGAGTGACAACCATCCAACCAATATTTAAAATATGTTAACAATTCAGTAGTTCTAGTTTTTTATAAATAAAATATTAATCATTTAATAATTTATAATTTTTGGTTACTTTGTCACTTCATCGTTATGACACTCCCATGATACGGTATTTATGCCACTCCTTTGTTATGTTACTCCTTTGATACAGACCCATAGAAAATGCAGAGGAATTAATGAATCTCTACTGAAGGCTAGCTTAGCGATATCATTCCTATGATAAGTCTGTGAATAAGTACTTTCAATTTTAAGATTTTAAGATAGTCGTTTTGAGGTCATCTTAGCCTTGCATATATTTAATTTTTTGCAGTGTGTTACAAATAACAAAACTAAAAGTCAAACTGAGCTGGAGTTAAACATAAAATCTCTTGAATCTGCCATGAAAAATATTCGCCATAAGTAGATTAAGGAACATTTAAAAAACACTTTTTGTTCCATATAATAAAAGATAAATTTCCTTTCTAGCAATTTAAGGTATGTTGCTGCTTATACCTAATATTATAAAGCATATTATCGTTATTCTTGATGGTATTTCCTCAAAAGAAATCTGTTTAAATTTGACAAAATGACAAGACCATGGATCACGAGCTTTGCCTTAATTTTTTTTACCTACATTCATTAAAATTTAAGTGATACTGAATTTTAAAAATCTACATAGGTACTTGATATTTTAGAGTTGCGTGGTAGTTTCACTTGTTTAAATTTTGCCGTCATTGCTAACAGCACAGAAAACTGGCGATCAAGAAGTAGCTAACAGGACAGAAGAAAACAAAACCACAACGTCAAATACGTTTAGGTTGCAAAGGGCAGCAACTGGCGGGAGGATTATCCTTACCGGTGAAGATGCGAGGTACGTTTGTGCAAGGCGGAAGAAGAACGTTCGTGCGGAATGGGACACCCAGTAAAAGCTAATACGTTTGTGCGGAATGGGATAGCCAGTAAAGGCTAATACGTTTGTACGGAATGGGATAGCCATTAAGGACTAATACGTTTGTGCGGAGTGGGACAGAAGGCAAAGACTAATAGTACATAAATGCATGTGGAATGAGACAGGAAGCAAGGACTAGTACGTATGTGCAGAATGGGAAAGACAACAAGGGCTAATTCTAAGTTGTTGCTATGCAAGAATGATACACTCGACTCAACAAAATAACAGCTTGCGTCCTTCCGCGCGCGCGCACATTGACTGTTTAAATCTACTGAACGTATTTGTGCCTAATCTTTCCTGATGTCCCAAACGTACGATGTTTGTCGCCGTCCGCCCCTTCAAGCATCGACTGCTCTTATCGAAAATGATTTTCATTTTGCACTTTACAGAATGTGTTAGGAATTACAACAATCAACGACACATGCTGTTATTTTGTTGCTGATTCAAAGTTATCATTCTTCCACAGCAACTACGCAAGTTATATCGTTGTCACCTGTCCCACTCCTATTATAGTCTTTATATATATATATGTATGTATATATATATATATATATATATATTATATATATATATATATATACATACATATATATAAAGACTATAATAGGAGTGGGACAGGTGACAACGATATAACTTACGTAGTTGCTGTGAATGAATGATAACTTTGAGTCAGCAACAAAATAACAGCATGTGTCGTTGATTGTTGTAATTCCTAACACATTCTGTATATTATATAATATATATATATATATATATATATATATTATATAATTATATATATATATATAATAATTATATAATATATATATATAATATTAATTATAACCGTCTAGACTTGACGTCTCTCAATTTACGCATTATCTAATGAACATATGCAATATCAATCATGCAATCTTCAACCAGATCAATATCTAAAAAGCACCAAATGCTTACTAGATCCTTGATCCTTAAACTAAAATTCCAGAAATCATAACGATGATCAAGAAATAAATAAGTCTTGAATCTCTAAGAAAACGACTCAGTCTAATCAACAATAATATCTTTATTTTTCAAACCTACTGTCACTTCCAAACTCTGGAACAAACTCAAGTCACATTTGATCTTCGGCTAAGTTGTCAAAACTCATTACATACAATGAAGAAATCTCACTAATGACAACATAAAACATCGTAAAACATAGAAGACACCGAAACACGGTAAAATTAACATTCACTACAAGAAACGCCAACATTTAACAACGTTAATATTTATGAAAAACTTTTTATTATAATGGTTTTGTCAAAATATTTAATTTGGGCTGAAAAACCTTTAAGAACGTTAAAATCATCACTTCGAAATCCTTAAAAAAAAGTTATGTATGCCATAACATATTGTTAATCTGTCAACCAATTCGGTACTGAATCCTTAATCATTTTTAAAGTAATAATTACTGAGATTGCCTATTCTCCATAAAAAAAAACATTGCTGGATTTATGCTTTAAACGTATAATGCAATAACTTTTGAATTAACTTCAGTCTAGCCGCACCCATAAAGGCAAAAACTAAATTGTACCCGGCTCTCATAAGCTCAAAACGGATGAGAGAAGGACGGTGCAATTGCGTCATAGTTTTTTTTACTCGTAAAGAAGGAAAAATATGACAGCAACAAGCCCCCATCAGTATGTGTGGGTCCAACTCGTGCACATGGTGTTTCCTAAAATAAGCTACTATTAATGCAATACGTTTACTGCCAGCATAAACAGAAATACGTTTCTATTTTCTTATTGTTATGCAACTCCCTTTGCTTTAAAAAAAAGTTCATATATGAATATAACAACGTAATTACCAATTTGTAAAAGAACATTTAATTAACATTTAAGTAACGTATGTCTTATGATCAATACCTAGTTTTCTAGCAGGATTATAATATTTACTTAGGGCTGACAAAAAGAAATGTCAATCATTACGTACAGTGTTACCTATGATAAGTTATTCATGGAGAAAAAGATCAAGCAATCAAATCTTGCTGATGCTGGAATAATCCACTGGCGACTGCAGTACCTGATATATTTAAGTTAGATATTAAGGTTTAGCAGCAAATTCATTTCCCATTCAGAGCCAAAGAATAACAGCGATAATAGCAACATTGTCTGCATAATGTAATGTCTTTGTTTCCCTAACTAAAAATTATGTTACCAGCAAAAACTAAAAACGTTTCCTTACCATTAAGGAATACCAAACAAGACAGGCCTAGGCTCCATAAAAATATCAGTAACTGTATAGTCAGTTACCTAAATTACTGTGCGTGAAATCACCTACAAAACCTCTCACACCTTGCCAACAAGGTTTATAATAACTAGATAAAATGCTGTGCTAAAATAATTACAACGGTAGTCTTGGATTAAAGTTATATCTAAAACGGCGTCCCAGTTACCTCTTTGTCTACTATATGCAGGGGCACTCAAGGAATCTGTGAATTGTAGGGGCTTACAGGCAAGTTTTCAGTGACTTTAGCATAAAAAGAATGGGCACTGGTCTGTAACCTTATAATCAGCACTTCTATATAGCCCCTTGGAATAGGGAACGTACTGAACAATTTCTGCTCAAACACGACGTGTGTGTGTGTGTGTGTGTGTGTGTGTGTGTGTGTGTGTGTGTGTGTGTGTGTGGTGTGTGTGTGTAAAATGAGAGAAACATATATATACGTATATCATATCTATATATATATATATATATATATATATATATATATATATATATAAATGAACTGGTAAAAATGTTCTGTAACAACAGAATTCCATCTAATAAAAGGAGCCCATAAAAAACACCAAAATATAGAGAGAAAAGTACTATTTTTCAGAGACTATTGTCTCTCTCTTCAGGTATATGAATGAGAAAAGTTTACAGAAAAGGTGGTATTTATACCAAGAGATCCGTCCACAAGTAAGCCAATTTAGGTCACCCCCGCTGATAATCTTCCTTTAATCTTCTTAAGCGTTGGTTGAATGAAAACCTCGTCGATGACATCTGAAATCCACGCTCCTTTTGAAATGTTCATTACCTGCTTCTCTTTTATTAAGGCCGATTCCATCATTTGACTCTTGTACCGGCAGTTGCTGCTATAAATTACACGTGACAAATTCCAGTTTATTCTATGGTTATGTTCATTTATATGGTGAAAAAATAGCCGAGTTCTGTTGTCCATACCTAACTGACCGTTTGTGTTGTATTAATCTCTGGGGAAGTGATTTACCTGTAAATCCGATGTAAGATTGGTCACAGTCCTGGCATGGGATCTCATAGACCCCAGCGTCCTTGGGAGATGTCTTTTGTTGGACGTTAATCAGGGATTTGGCTAAGGTGTTTGGGTAGGTAAATGCAAAAGGGTTAGATTTTCCAAGGGTGTGGGTTACTCTCTTAATCGTCTCCAGGTGACTCATTCCAACAGACTTTTACACAAGTTAAATAACCTAATAGACAATAGCGCATGGAATAATCTTGAGCAACAAGACAAAGTTTTAAACTTATCCAACACCCCCCTTACAGTAAATCAACATTTAGTTTTAAATTTAGGCTTATCCTTTGCCCTTATGCCAGACCGCAAAAACAACCTAGACTTCATAGTGGCTTTTGATAAATTCATATCTGACAAAAACTACATCCGTGAAGAGATATGTTTAAAAGGAGTGTTACTAAATGCTTTAACTGACCTTCATAAGAAATATCCTGTTCCCCGCAGATTCATGATAGCCATCCACTCGCTAAAAAAGTTAGATGTTATAATAAGTAGATCTGACAAAGACGGCAAAATCGTAATAATGGACACACTTCTACCTCGACAAAATCAACCAGCTCCTTAGCGACACAAACACCTACGAAAAACTGACGAAAAATCCCCTCCAAAACGTTCCCACAGAATTTTTTCGGAAAGTAAGATTAATTGGCCAAGACAAAAAGAGTATTGAACTATTAGAGAAATTTAAAGTAATTAATCCTAAATTACCCTACTTTTATGGCCTTCCCAAAACTTACAAAGACAATCTTCCATTCAGACCCATCGTTTCATGCGCCGGAGCTTTCAATTACAAAATTTCTAAATGGTTAGCTGGCCTCCTTTCCCCTTTTTTAGGCACTTTTTCTCCCAGTCACATTAAACATTCGGAAGATTTTTGTCACAAATTCAGAGAAGCACATATACCACTTCACAACATAAAACTTTTAAGCCTTGACGTAGACTCCCTATTCACAAAAGTACCAGTACAGGACGTTCTTCAGTTTTTAAGGGAAAAATTATCCCCCTATTCAGATCATTTCCCATTGGCGCTTGACAAAATAATAAAGTTAGTTGAATTATGTGCATCTAATAACGTATTTTCATTCGGGGAATCATTCTACAAGCAAAAATTCGGGTGTAGTATGGGTAGTCCTTTAAGTCCTGTTTTAGCCAATCTGTACATGGAAAACTTTGAAACTACAGTAATAAATGCAATAAAACCCAAAAACATGCTGTGGATGATATCCTAACATTTTGGGATAATAGGTGGGGCAATTTTAATGAATTCCTCTCAAAACTAAACGCATTAGTGCCCAGCATCAAATTTAAAGTTGAATGGGAAACAGACAACAAAATTCCTTTTCTTGATGTTTTAATAATCAGACACACGACAGAATACAAATTTACCATTTACAGAAAACCAACGGTCTCACTTTCATACATTCACTACTTTAGCTATCACATTACTATCAAGATAGGTGTAGCTAGCAACCTATTCTTGAGAGCCTTACGAATTTGTTCCCCAGAATTCCTGGAAAAAGAATTTGAACTAATTCGCAAGCAACTTTCGTCTTTAAAGTATCCTGACCATATAATTGAGAAAGCAATTCACAAAGCAAACGTAATTTTCTACCGACCCCCTAAAGACAAGACCAGAGACACACCCAACAATAAAATAAAAATTCCTCACCTGGAGACGATTAAGAGAGTAACCCACACCCTTGGAAAATCTAACCCTTTTGCATTTACGTACCCAAACACCTTAGCCAAATCCCTGATTAACGTCCAACAAAAGACATCTCCCAAGGGCACTGGGGTCTATGAGATCCATGCCAGGACTGTGACCAATCTTACATCGGATTTACAGGTAAATCACTTCCCCAGAGATTAATACAACACAAACGGTCAGTTAGGTATGGACAACAGAACTCGGCTATTTTCAACCATATAAATGAACATAACCATAGAATAAACTGGAATTTGTCACGTGTAATTTATAGCAGCAACTGCCGGTACAAGAGTCAAATGATGGAATCGGCCTTAATAAAAGAGAAGCAGGTAATGAACATCTCAAAAGGAGCGTGGATTTCAGATGTCATCGACGAGGTTTTCATTCAACCAACGCTTAAGAAGATTAAAGGAAGATTATCAGCGGGGTGGGGTGACCTAAATTGGCTTACTTGTGGACGGATCTCTGGTATAAATACCACCTTTTCTGTAAACTTTTCTCATTCATATACCTGAAGAGAGAGACAGCAGTCTCTGAAATATAGTACTTTTCTCTCTATATTTTGGTGTTTTTATGGGCTCCTTTTATTAGATATATATATATATATATATATATATATATATATATATATATATATATATATATATTATATATATATACATATATATATGAATAACTTGATCACGAAGTATATAAAAACGTGATGCTATGTATAAATAAAGGTTTTTTTGCCACGAAGGAAAATATGAAAAAGCGAGATAGCCAAGTACTTTCGGTCCTGTTCGGACCCTTTACTGAGGCAAAGGGTCCGAACAGGACCGAAAGTACTTGGCTATCTCGCTTTTTCATTGTTTCCTTCGTGGCAAAAAACCTTATTTATACATTATATATATATATAGTATATATATATATATATATATATATATATATATATATATATATATATATATATATATACACACACACACACACACTTCTCAAGTATAACGCAAGTTCATCTGGACGCTTGTGCAAGGTGATAAGTCACCCAGCCATGTATACATATCCTATTTACCACATCAACGATGTTTCCCTGTAAAGAGTAACCAGCAACGTGCGCATTCCAATGGCTATTTTCAAGCATGATGTACAGCACATCACTGGTTACCTGTAGTTAAAAATACAGTACATGTAAGTGCAACATCCTGTCTACATTTCCAGAATAATAATACCATAGAAGACGCAAACGGATGGAACCTGTGATAAGAACAGCCCTCTTTTCTTCTCTCTCTCACGTCTCTGTCTCTGTCTGTCTGTCTCTCTCACTCTCTCTCTCTCTTCTTTGCAGTTTATTAATAGATCAAAGTTATTTGGAACTGCTGTTTGTATGATAAACATCAAGACAAATAGTTCCTTTTTCTCTATAGTCCTTACTTAAGAAAATTACTATGAAATAAATATTCTATATTGCGCACACCCTAATTGTAGTTTTATTGCGCATTCACAATGAGAACAAATAAGAACTTACTCCTGAATGTGAAATTTTTAACGTATGAATAATCAAATGCATATGGAAAAGTACGGAAATGATTTTCAATATACGACAAAAATAATTTTTTGGCGATAATATTACTGCAATATACATATGCATACCTAAAATTTAAAGTTATCTCACAGACTTAACTATGAGGTTTTGAAAAATACTGTCACATCATGTGAACTTTAGAATGACAATGATATGATTAAGAAACGATAGTGGTAATTAGTGGTAATTATATCATCAACAATGAAAACTAGTAATGAAATAATTGAGGACACTGATAATAAACCCGCTGACAACTGGTGAGCAGCTTTAGGGCCGTAATTTTAAACTACCACCTTCCCTGTTCGATAAAGAGCCTGCTTGGGAAATCTTTTATTAGAGCGGTATTATATAAAAACATAGGGGAAGCGCTTTCATGAAGAGGAACTGTACGCGACGATTGGTACGCCGGGGGTGGTAAACAAATATTTCATTCAGATCGGAAGACGGCTGTTCTACTGCAATTCCATTTTATGCCTATATATAAATAACCTTTATCACTTACACAATTA
This sequence comes from Macrobrachium nipponense, assembly GCF_015104395.2. NCBI lineage: Eukaryota > Metazoa > Arthropoda > Malacostraca > Decapoda > Palaemonidae > Macrobrachium > Macrobrachium nipponense. Next base: position 112,712,659 of record NC_061107.1, read on the forward strand.
CAACAGCGGAGTTCAGCTGGCTTTACAGCTAAGCCCGCCTATTGGTTCCATCACGGCCATTCCTTGAAGCTGATTGGTTGAAAATAGTCTCGAAAAGTTCTCTAATCTGTGTTCTATTCATCTCATTTATTTTGTAATGGTTGTTTTGCGGAACTAAAATACACCGTGCTGATTATAATATAATCCAAGAAGATGTGAAAGACGATTCTGTTACAACTGTGAAGTTCATAAACACCTGACAGCCAGGAACTTGGGAACGTGAGGTCTTCTATGTATAAAGACAGTCTTTCACAAAAATAAAAATAAGACCATTTTCATTGAAGTACTGAAAAAAATAGCCTACTAAAATATTTGGCATGTGTTATACGTTCCAATACTTACATTAGTCATGCGGTTCTCTTTTAATTTTACAAAAAAATATACGAAGAGGTTAGCTAAGAGGTGGTCAAGAGTTCCTCTTCGTTTCCATTGTGACATCAGATTTAATAGACACAATCAATCTTCGTTTTCAATAATTTTCACCCTCCGATCACCTCCGTTTGTTTGTTTGTTTGTATGGTATTTTTACGTTGCAAGGAACCAGTGGTTATTCAGCAACGGGACCAACGGCTTTACGTGACTTCCAAACCACGTCGAGAGTGAACTTCTATCACCAGAAATACACATCTCTCACCCATCAGTGGCATGTCCGAGAGTCGAACTCGAGGCCACCGAGTTGGTGGGTCAAGACCATACCGATCACGCCACTGAGGCGCCGATCACCTTAGTCTTCGCCAGGAAGACCTGCATCGCGGCACAATATTACCATTTTAGCCACGACAAGCTTCTTTGTCGAAGACGTCAGTTTAAAAATACGGCCCATAGTTTCCTCCTAACCATAAATCATCAAATTCATTATTTAATCAAATGTACTCTTTATTTTCAATGCATAATTCACATCTCCTAGCCGTCTGTGTTAGAGGAAATGAAGCAAACCTAGTTTCTATGTGTTGATTATGTCTGCAAAATTGCCAGCATTTACCAACAAATCTCCTATTCTTTTCTTTGGGAAATCAATCACATAAGAAAAAATAAGTTTTTATTGCTGCTTTTAGTTAAATCAACAATCAAAAAACATAATAAAAATACGTCTACACGCCAAACGTCTTACGACAGAAAAAAGTATACATAGAATGTTGTTCTTATGCATTCATGCACGTTGGCTGATCTATTGAATAAAGCCCTAGGGTCTGATTCAAATTCATTATAGCTGGAATTAACCGCACTGATACTGAGCAATACCTCAACGTGATTCTTTCTCACACTGATACTGAGCAATACCTCAGCGTGATTCTTTCTCACACTGATACTGAGCAATACCTCTGCGTGATTCTTTCTACCTTAAAGCTGAAGTTTTTCGGGGTCGATGACCTTTATTGTTGTGGCACCATATCTTATACAGTCAATCAATCAGTCGCTTTTGTTTTATCAATGTTTAATAACCGTTCATATTTAAATGTGACAATCATTAATTTGTGCGTTTTGGCTTGGTTCAGCACTGCTTAAATGGCAAATTCGTTTCAGACCCCCAAAACTAGAAAATGGGTATCTTACTTTTACTTTTCGATTTTATTGCACAAGAAGCTTAGGTAACATTACAGGGTGAAACTGTAAAGCAAAATTCTCTCTCTCTCTCTCTCTCTCTCTCTCTCTCTCTCTCTCTCTCTCTCTCTCTCTCTCTCTCTCTCTGTATATGTATATATATATATATATATATATATATATATATATATATATATATATATATATATATATATATATATATATATATATATATATATATATATATATATATACTAGAGGAGATATTTTCAGCCATCCTTAACCATTACATATTTCACCCTGTTACTTTTGCTTATGCTCTACTGCATAACCTCAAAAACTTTTTCTTTGGCATTTATTCTCTTTCTAAACTCACTTTTAATTTTGATATCTTAACTCAGACAGGATCAGCCTCAGACTCACAAAAGCATATTTCCAGTTTTCACCGTGCTGATTATAATATAATCCAAGAAGATGTGAAAGACGATTCTGTTACAACTGTGAAGTTCATAAACACCTGACAGCCAGGAACTTGGGAACGTGAGGTCTTCTATGTATAAAGACAGTCTTTCACAAAAATAAAAATAAGACCATTTGCATTGAAGTACTGAAAAAAATAGCCTACTAAAATATTTGGCATGTGTTATACGTTCCAATACTTACATTAGTCATGCGGTTCTCTTTTAATTTTACAAAAAAATATACGAAGAGGTTAGCTAAGAGGTGGTCAAGAGTTCCTCTTCGTTTCCATTGTGACATCAGATTTAATAGACACAATCAATCTTCGTTTTCAATAATTTTCACCCTCCGATCACCTCCGTTTGTTTGTTTGTTTGTATGGTATTTTTACGTTGCAAAAAGGAAAAAAAAACAGTGGTTATTCAGGGTGCAACGGGACCAACGGCTTTACGTGACTTCCAAACCACGTCGAGAGTGAACTTCTATCACCAGAAATACACATCTCTCACCCATCAGTGGCATGTTCCGAGAGTCGAACTCGAGGCCACCGAGTTGTGGGGGAGGGTCAAGACCATACCGATCACGCCACTGAGGCGCCGATCACCTTAGTCTTCGCCAGGAAGACCTGCATCGCGGCACAATATTACCATTTTAGCCACGACAAGCTTCTTTGTCGAAGACGTTCAGTTTAAAAATACGGCCCATAGTTTCTCCTAACCATAAATCATCAAATTCATTATTTAATCAAATGTACTCTTTATTTTCAATGCATAATTCACATCTCCTAGCCGTCTGTGTTAGAGGAAATGAAGCAAACCTAGTTTCTATGTGTTGATTATGTCTGCAAAATTGCCAGCATTTACCAACAAATCTCCTATTCTTTTTTTCTTTGGGAAATCAATCACATAAGAAAAAATAAGTTTTTATTGCTGCTTTTAGTTAAATCAACAATCAAAAAACATAATAAAAATACGTCTACACGCCAAACGTCTTACGACAGAAAAAAGTATACATAGAATGTTGTTCTTATGCATTCATGCACGTTGGCTGATCTATTGAATAAGCCGTAGGGTCTGATTCAAATTCATTATAGCTGGAATTAACCGCACTGATACTGAGCAATACCTCAACGTGATTCTTGTTCTCACACTGATACTGAGCAATACCTCAGCGTGATTCTTTCTCACACTGATACTGAGCAATACCTCTGCGTGATTCTTTCTACCTTAAAGCTGAAGTTTTTCGGGGTCGATGACCTTTATTGTTTGGGCACCATATCTTATACAGTCAAATCAATCAGTCGCTTTTGTTTTATCAATTGTTAATAACCGTTCATATTTAATGTGACAATCATTAATTTGTGCGTTTTGGCTTGGTTCAGCACTGCTTAAATGGCAAATTCGTTTCAGACCCCAAACTAGAAAAATAGGGTATCTTACTTTTACTTTTTCGATTTTATTGCACAAGGAGCTTAGGTAACATTACAGGGTGAAACTGTGAAGCAAAATTCTCTCTCTCTCTCTCTCTCTCTCTCTCTCTCTCTCTCTCTCTCTCTCTCTCTCTCTCTCTCTATATATATATATATATATATATATATATATATATATATATATATATATATATATGTATATATACTGAGAGGAGATATTTTCAGCCATCCTTAACCATTACATATTTCACCCTGTACTTTTGTTTATCCTCTACTGCATGACCTCAAAAACTTTTTCTTGGCATATTCTCTTTCTAAACTCACTTTTAATTTTGATATCTTAACTCAGACAGGATCAGCCTCAGACTCACAAAAGCATATTTCCAGTTTTCACACAACGACGACACCCCCCCCCCCCCCGCACAATATTGGCTATAGTACTCAATCTTTCGTCTGGCCCACAGCAGGTGTGGTTCACATCCGTTCTGCCCTTCCGGATACAAGTGAATTTACTTTGTTGCTTGGGATTTATCACATCCTGGAGTCGAATGTTTTCCCATACACACACTGGGAACACTTCTTTTCCTGTCATTATATTTCTCTTTTGCAAGAGCAAGAACTTGACAAAATTACACACTACTAACCGGGAGCTGCCATTGGATAGGTCATAGATATTTACTGCTGATTATTTCCAGCAAGAACTGGATAATTCGCTGTCTTCCCTCTATTCCATGTTTAGTCTAATTTCTGCTGCATTCACACTGAAAACTGTAAGAATGCCAAGTTCCCTTCGAAAATTATGTCGGGTCTACTTGGCAATCAATAAAAGTCATCGTCTGAAGTGTTCGTTTCTACTCCTTGACAGTCTCTACCACACCGGTGGCTAACAGAATGACCGGCAACTTTCTGTATTGTTCACTACCTATATCATTTCCCTACCTACGTTTAGTTTTTATTTTAATTTTAGCCTTAGTACTACTTTTATATTAAGCAACTAAATATTCTATCGATATACTAGCTATTTAAGCATGTTTTTAAGGCTGCACAAACTGATTTTCTTGCAGTCCTGAAGATGCGAAGGGATTCCAGAAACAATGGTGTAAAAAAAAAAAAAAAAAAAAAAAAAAAAAAAAAAGAGAGATTTCCGGTGTGTCCGCTGCCCTGCTCATTATTAAACTCAATCTCGCCAAGAGCGAAAATTACAAGTTAGAAAGCATAGAAGTGGCTATCACTCATTTATGATAATATGCAAAATGGCGGAGAAAAACATATCTAACACTTGGGTAGATATGGAAAGGAAGCAGAACAAAATTTAGGCAAACTTACATAGTCCCAGAACCTACTTACTGTTACCCATGAGCACAAAATAACGGCTGACAATGAAGATCCAGTTATTTATTTTCCAGGATTATAAGAAACTGCGCAAAGGGAGATGACCTCAACGAAATATACTGCCATTTGTTCTAGTGGAGGTACTGTCAGAAAGAAGAATAATCACTTCTCATGCAACTCACATTTGGGACGAGTGCCAAAATAACGCTGAAAAATGAGGGATGAGCCATGTACTGTACAGTCTCCAAAAGTGGACTGATGATGTCTACTGTCAAGAATCATAAAATGAAGCCAAGTTACCGAAGCTAAGTTACTAAAAGGAGAAAGGTAAGCTTAAAACCATTCACACTGTTACAGTAGGTTGTTCAAAAGTCACCTTACAGACCTTAAAGCTCGTTCGGGGTTGCCCCAGGTCCTTCAGTGTGAAGCACCTTTAATGTCTATCAGAGAATTGTAATGCATTTCCCAGAATATTTTGCATCTTCCAATCTTCGATGGTCTGGGATGCAGCTTAGATATTTGTCGAGCTTATTCATAAACACATCTACGCTCACTCATGATATGTTCCTCAGATGAGTTGTTAACGTACTGACTAGACTCTGCATTACCGATGCTGGTGCTTAGTGGTTTAATGTCCTGCATGCTTTCCTTAGTTTTCCTGCTTGCTCTTTCTGATATTTTTAGCTCCACGATGTTTTCGGTAATTCCTTCTATCTGTTTCCATGCCTGTAGTATCATGTAGCGTTCTCTTCTCCGTTCAAGACTATATAATTTTAAAATCTGTAGTCTTTCCCAAGAGTCAAGGTCCTTAACTTCTTCTATTCTAACTGTAAAGGACCTTTGTACACTCTATTTGCGCAATATTCTTTTGGTAGTGTGGGTACCATACCATATTGCAATATTCATGTGGAGTACGTACATACGTTTTATAAAGTATAATCATGAGTTCAGCTTTTCTTGTTTTGAAATGCCGTAACAACATTCCCATTTTTGCTTTACATTTTGCCAATAGTATTGGTATTTGATCATTTCATAGCAGATTCCTATTCAACATCACACCAAGGTCTTTAACTGCTTCCTTATTTGTGATTGTCTCATTATTAGGTCCTCTATATGCATATAGCATTCCTTCTTTATCACCATAATTTATTGATTCTTATCAGAGTTAAATACCATCCTATTTAACTCTGCCCATTCACATATTTTGTTTAGGTCTCTTTGTAGCGAGTTCCTATCTTCGTCACAAGTAATTTCTCTACCTATTCTTGTGTCATCGGCGAAACTTCTCACTACCGAGACCTTAACATTACTGTCTATGTCTGCAATCATAATAACAAACAGCAAGGCAGCAAACACCGTACCTTGTGGCACACAGGATATTACCTTAGCTTCATCCGATTTCTCATCGTTTGCAATCACTATCTATTTTCTGTTTTGCAAAAATTCTTTTACCCATCCACCTACTTTGTCCACAATATTATGTTTTCTAATTTTCTTCGCTAATATATTATGGTCTACATTGTCAAAAGTTTTTGCAAAGTCTAAGTAAACCACATCTGTATCTTTTTTGTTTATCATATATTTTATATATGTTCTCATGGTGGACTAACAGTTGGGTTTGTGCACTTTTTCCCGGTACACAACCATGTTGTTTATCCTTTTTTTATATATGTTCTCATGGTGGACTAACAGTTGGGTTTGTGCACTTTTTCCCGGTACAAAACCATGTTGTCCTATATTAAACAAATTATTTTTCATTAAGTGTTTCATTATATTTTTCTTCATTACCCTTTCAAACACTTTCATAATATGTGATGTTACACTCACAGGCCTATAATTACTTGCCTCTAGTCTTGATACGCTTTTGAAAATAGGGGTAATATACGCTAAATTATGTTCATCATAAATCTTGCCGTATCTACACTTTGTCTTAATAATATTGCAAGTGGCTTTGCGATAGAGTGAACTACTTTCTTTTTAAAAAATGGCAGGTACGCCATCTGGTCCGCCTGCTGATCCATTTTTAATTTCATTAATAGCCTACACAAGACCAGCTTCATTAATATCTATGTCCAATAAATATTCACTATTTTCATCTCTTATTTCTGTATCATTATCTTCATTATCAATTCTAGGTGTAAATTCTCTCTCATATCTTTCTGGTAATATGTTACATATTTCCTTTTTTTCATTCGTTAATCGCCTTCCATTTCTTAGAGGGTCTATTTCTACTCTTCTTTTATTCACAAGTAGTAACCAGTGAAGTCAATGAATTGATGAAGGTGAGTAGAAATATCTGCAACAATGCTGTGTAAAAAACGAAAGCAACAATTCAATTCAATGACATCAGCACCCTTTCTAGGAGGTAAGGAATATCAAGATTTGAAACAGTCGCTATCAATTCCATTTGCTTATCACATGCACGTTATTACCAGCAAACAGTATTCTGAGCTTGTTACTGCATCACTAAACATTGCTTACGGGAAGGTGTATTGCCAGCACACTCCTAGTAATGATCCTTAGAAAGAAAATGATAAAATGCAGGTAAATTCTCTTTTACAGCTAATAAACGCTGGACAGACCACTGGTTTCCTGCATAGACGGACACTTGAGAAATCAACATGTACCGAGAGAATACTGGCGGATTGACACTAAATCGAAGGCGATGATCAAGGGTGACGTTGATGAGAAATAAGGGCTGGTCTCACAAGACATGTAGGAGGGGACCTGGGTTAAGGGACGCAACTCTATGAGAGATAGCATGAATATTTGAATAACAATGCTCAGGACACGTTAACACACCGTGTTTGCCTTTGCATGTCCTTGGCGATTCCTCTGCATACAAAAATCGCTACTCATACTTGATGGCCCCTGGAAGCTTAGCCTAGTATATATACCAAACGTTTCGAGAGAAATCATGCAATACGAAATCGAGGTAAGAATACAGCAAGACTCACGTCCGGGTTTGCGCACGAGGATATCTGCGAACAGTGACTCATGAGTACTTAGCTCAAATACACAATGGTTTTGAACCCTGATAACAGCTAGAATAAGAGCTGAATGGCCCGATGCATTATGACATCCAATTTTTATTATTTTTAAATCATGAAATCTATACTTCAAGAATCATAAGTAATATCCTACCGATATGAGTGGATACGAAAAGATAAATGGAAATCGCACTCATACATACCAATATTTCTTTTACTGTTTATAATTCATGTATCTGAAGAGAAAACGCTTGATTAAAATTTGGTCAACTCTCAAGGAAAAAGGACTATTATTAACTTTTCCTTCCATGAGAGTTTATCATAAGTGAGAAAAGTTTTTATGATTGCGTCTGATTTTTTGTAAAAAGTTTTTTCCATTGCCAACCAATACCGTATTAGCGATTAGGGAAAGGAGTAGCGCATTAAATATTATGAGTTAGGTGGAAGAAAAAGCATAGGAGACATGAGTGGCAGAATTTCAAAGAGGCCCTTAACGTCACGCGGTGGTGGTAAAGATGATGATGATGAAGTTGGGGTGTCACAAAACCCTTATATACCAATTCGGAAGGTCAATATGAGCTAAGTAAACACTCCTATAGAACCAACTTATGGTCATTACCTTGCAATGTAAGCCTCCTGAGAATAGAACGCCGGTATGCACAAGAAAGGGGCAGCTGGGATATATATATATATATATATATATATATATATATATATATATATATATATATATATATATATATATATATATATATATATTCACTTCTGAGCCCGGACATCAATTACATTGCAACGTCACGCGGTGGCTCCCCAACTGGATACGAATACTAACGTTCTGCTTAGTGGTAAGTGTTCGTTACTTCTCGACTGATTGATTGACTTATAAATTTTCGGAACACATGCAAAGTACTAGGGCGACTAAGGGCATTCAGGGCTGAAACGGAGACTGACAGTGAAAAGGTTTGGAAGGTTAACAGGAGGAAACCCTCACAGTTGCACTATGAATCAATTGTTAGGAGAGGGTGGACAGTAAGACGGAAGAAAGAGAATATGAACGGAGGTACAGTAGACGGAATGAAAGCAGTCGCAGCTAGGGGCCGAAGGGGCGCTGCAAAGAACCTTAAGTAATGCCTACATTGTACCGCATGAGATGGACTGACGGCACTAACCCGCTATGGGACATTACTTCTCGAGCTCAAGGGGAGATAGAAATGCACTTTAATCGCTAAAATGTTGCCCGTGTCAACGGGTGATACCCAAAGAAACAATATACTTTCAGAGAATTACTTAATTCACAACTGTTAGGAAAGAGAAAAGCAATATCTCATGCATTTTTGCCGAGAATATCATGCTTACTGTTACTTTTAGATTAAAGATAACCTAAAACTTTGTATTCGTATGAAAAGCCTTATGTAATGATGAGACCTAATAAGGCTTACCTTCACCGTCGACGTCTCTTCTGAAACAAACAAACAGGTGTTATCAAGATCCCACACTGTTCATGGCGTTGGGGTACTCAAATACATGCAGTTCCCTAGTCTGGGGATACTTGTCATGGGAGACAGATCTGCAAATCTGGGACCTTGAGGAGGTAGATCTGCATATCCGAGACCTAAAAATGAAACATAGCTATTCATGCGACTGTATTACTGTATATTTGCATAAAGCTGAACTTGTTAAATTTCTCGTGTGCAAAAAAATTGAATGGTTTGTGCACAGCTGAAGAAAAATCTAATCCCTCATTAGAATTTGTTGCTATTTTTGGGGTAGAAGAAAACTTGAGGGATATACATTCAGAGTTAACTGTTCACATACACATAATCACTATCCTTGACCTTTGGTTGTTTCCGGGTTCCTCCTGATATCTTGAGTTGGCTTGATTCTGCAACTAACATTTATCATCATCGCCTTCACTGTCACATGACACAAAGGGCACCCGATAGTCTGTCATTTATGTCTTTCTTGTGCTTCATCTTCCGCAAATCTCCACTTATCCCCAGGCCCCCTTCCCATAATTCTTATTTCTTAACCAAGTAGGTCGGAATCTTCTAAGTTTTATGGTGCCCACTGGAACCCAGCTAACAACATCGCGAACTATCCTTCCAGAGGTTGTCCGAGGGACATGTCCAAGCCACGTCCATCTCCCGTTTCATCATAATCTCATCTAGATATGGAACTTCTGTAATTTCCCTTTTGGTATCTAAATCTATTCTTCCATCTGACTCTTGACATTCTCCTTGAAACTTTAGTTTCTAATCAACAAATTTTTTAGAATATGATTTCCTTGCCCTACCATGATTCGTCCCTGTATTGCAATAAGTATCACACTACAGCTACTTGTACTAATAATTATCTAGATAAATTGAACAGGCATTCCACTTTTGTTAAAAGCAGGCTACGAGAAACGGAAAACGGATAGAAGTGTTAGATATAGCTAAATTCAAATACAAACTGGGGAACGCTGATCCAGTGTTACTCACTGCCTGTCTTAAACACATTGTCGGCCAAAAAATATTCCCACTAGGATTATTTTCCATTAAGAATATTTACAGCATAATTTGGGAGGTAAGAGAGCTGTAGAGCTAGTTGTAACCATTCCTAATTGTGGTTTTAGAGTAAACTTGAATGACTACTCAAATACGAAAATCTACGTGTTTAAAATGCATATAGATTAATATCCCTCTATACCTGACCTGGATTTTTAAAATCTTGTAACACCTCTCATGCTTACCAAATTTAGCTTGACTCTAATAACCACACAATAATGTTGCTACTAAAATTTGAATTTTGTGAATAACCTATACGTAACCTATACGTAGACATGCAGTTCATATACAAGTTAGCCACGACCTTGGTTAAAAGACTTCATTCGGATAATTTAACTGCATTGCTGCATGTATGGACTATCAGCTTTTCATTAAAGAGGTACTGAATTAAGGTAGGACAAAAAATTTCAACACATATAATGAAGATACCTCTAAACAAGTGTTACATATACAATCGAGTTGTACATATGGGAGCTAATTTATTCATAAAAAAAAATCTTAGGCTGTGATAATATTTTCAGCCGCTGTGAGGCACAAACAGAAGGGATGATGAAGTCTTCAGTTATTTACCTATAAAATTACGATTAATCAAAAGACATTTCATTCGCAATGAAGTCGTCAGTTATTTACCTACAAAAATAAGATTAATCACAAGACATTTCATTCGCGGTGAAGTCTTCCGTTATTTACCTATAAAAATAATATTAATTAAAAGACATTTCCTTCAAGATCACGTCTTCAGTTACTTACTTATAAAAATAAGATTAATCACAAGACATTTCATTCAAAATGAAGTCTTCCGTTATTTACCTATATAAACAATATTAATCAAAAGACATTTCCTTCACGATGAAGTCTTCAGTTATTTTCCTATAAAAATAAGATTAATCAAAAGACATTTCATTCACGATGCAGTCTTCAGTTATTTACCTATAAAAATGAAATTAATCAAGATATTTCATTCAGAGGCTCTCCTGAAGAAATGCTCTCAAGAATCAATAACAGTCATCAGCATAGATATTTGTACACTTCACAGTAACTACAGTAAGAATTATTTATATAAAGTGGATATAGCAAGTGACTGTTGATAATAAGACAGCACGATCTTAATCACAATAAAATAATATGTAGATCAAAACCAGACCTAAATGTTCACTGCCACAAGCAAATAATAAGAGAAAAAAAATACATATTAATCAAAATGAAGAATTCTTTCCGACAATATAATTATCTCCAAAGAAACCCCTTACCATTTCTTGATTCGTTTTATGCTTTAAAAATAAAATAATTCGGCCATAGACTCGGTCC